>NC_135778.1:17684007-17770074 GCF_028453695.1 Augochlora pura | reverse complement strand
AATCATAAGCTTTCAATTATAACTGAAAGTGTACGAATACTTTTTTGACCCACTGTATGGGAGTTTGCACAAAATATAAATCGGAGGTGGATTTCTCGAGGTAACATTTTAACGAAAAATTGAGGCCTTTGGCATTAATCCTAGAACTATCGAAATAGTTTGTGAGCGTAAATCCTGTTGCACAAAACATTATTGCAAAAAATTGCTTGTTGATAAATGTTCGCCAACGTATTTTTAATTAGAAGCATCATATCGCAACTCTGATTTCCGCTAAATATAATTCAATCAATTAAATATATCGACTGAATTATCATTTCTTCTATCACCGCGTAATCTTTATACATAATTTCTTTTTCAAAGAAATCTATGCAGACACAACTAACAAGAATGAGGTTTTAGGTAAAACTATAGTTGTATATATTTTTAAATATATGAAGGGAATTGTGAGACGTCATTACCTCTTTCGGAATTAGAAATAGAGGTATCTGTAAAAGCTTTCAAGATAAATGCGTTGAATTTGGTATCAGCGCTGTTTAATTAAATATAAATAATCTTGTTTAAAGGGAAATATTGTTTAGAAACATTGATAACAAACAGGGCTGATAATAACGTCAAATAAAAGGCTAGTTTACATTTGTAAAATTGAATAGTGTAAGATTTTTTCGAACATTTCCTGTTACGGTTCCAACAGAGATATTTAGCTATTGCGTTTCCACAACTCAAGCATAGAAAAACGATTGGAGTTAAATTTACAAGTTTAAAAACCGGTGAAAAATGCAAGATTAAATTTTCAGTTAAATCATAAAAATAGTTGACACCCTCGATTCGTTAAATGTACGATAGAATACATGATTCCCCGCATTCCTACATTAGACAAAAAGAGATATTAATAATAATAATAATTATTATTGTTAATGCTCTATTTCTTTCAAGAATATTTCTAAGCAGATACACAATATCTGTCGATGTTCGTAAAGCTACTGGAAACACTTCTTACACCTACTTTTTATGCACATGTAACTGTTGTCATGTTTTGAAAGGTTCGATTCAGTTTCCCGTTTACATGATTGTCATCTCGTTTGCATTTGTACAAGCTTCGCATTGTTATAACAAGCAATAATTATCGGAAAATTTCTTACACGCTTTACGATCATGGACAGAATCGTATAGAGTCGAGCGAGGAAAACATTTTGAAAGAAGTACAGGATCAAGAACAGCATAATCGTTTGGAAATTTAAGTGTATCACCGGTGTCGGGGATATCGTCAAACAAAACCATTTCCGTCACTTACACATGTTACGGTCTTAAGATGGTTCGTAATTTATCGAATGATTGTAAAGAGTGTAGAATTGTCGAGAGGAAAGTACCGAAGAAGGATAGGAGCAGAAGAAAAATCGATTATTGATACAGTATTGTCTAGGACAAGTTGCGGAGTTTACGGAGGTTCTCGCGTTTCATTTTCTGTCGCAGCGAGCCCGCGAACACAATCTATGCACTGCGTAAACTCCGAAATTCATCGATCTATTTGAGATAGTTGCCGCGATAAATGTACATATGCCATAAAGACTTAGAATAGTATATCGTGGGAGACAGTATTATCTTGGCAGAGTCAACGAACAAATCGACTTTACGTTTATCTTTGTTTCCGAGATCAGAATAAGCAAAATATCTCGTTTCTAGAAATCTATTTATAGTAAAACAACAGACGAGAAGAACAAAAAAACCAGGAGAATTTTCTTTCGATACAGCAGAAGGCCTAACGAACCGATTGTTTCGTTGACTTCAGCGTGGGGTTTAGATGTCCGTTTACGATAATACCGGCGTAATAGGCGATAAGTATTTGCAATCGAGGAGGGCAGGAGAGGATGATAGAATGAGTGGCGTAGAAAAATATAAAATTGCATAAATTGCAGGAATAGCATAAGTAGTTAAATTTCTCATATGCACTGTAATTATCTTTGTCGTTTTTTTTATACCTTGTTTCGTTAAATTTTTAGTTTGAATTGACTTCACCTTCGTGCGGTGTTCGTAGCAGATTTTCTATGAAGTTCAGTGATGCGTCTTATTGCGCACAACTACGTACGAACGATAACATTTTTATTCTCTTGGAGCGAGCCGATTTCATTCTTCGAATCAATATTTCACGACGAATGTATCACGGTGGTCTCTGGGTGGGACTATCGAAGTGTTTGAAGCGAGATGGAAACAGATTCGCGTTGTTTGTGTTTGTTGAGTTACATCGTGATCTACGGAATTTCATCGAAACTAAATTAGACATTTTTGTCAAAACGGAAATCAACGTCATGATTAAATGGAGTACCTAAATCGCGTTGACTGATTATTTTACCGCGAGTAAAAAACCCAAGGACTTTCGATCACTGAAATTCTGAAACATTTTACAATGCAACAACGCATTTTCATCATTTTTGAAGTTGTTTAAACGCGAATAAAGGAATTGTTGCAGTTTGGTCGTTGATGTCAGAGGACTTGGAAATAATATTGTCCGCGTAACTGCAGAATACTGTAAGTTACGCGTGTAACGCGTGTAACGCGAGATGGTCGCGTACTTTTTGCTTTCGTTCACGACGAACAAAATGATCGTTTCCCGAGATCAACGGATCACCTAAAGAGTCCCGGGATCGCCGTATCTTTTTTTCTTCTTTCGTTTCACAGGCGCGATTATCTCGTTTGTTTACTTTTTTTTGTTCGATGCCATGTTGAAAAATGACAATTAAGACGAAACGATGCTTCCGCCAAGGTTAATGCACTTTAGGTTTTTCTTTTTAAGCTTTATAAAATTCATCGACTCTTTCAACAAGGAAACTTATTATTTCGATTGTCATTGCTGCACTTTCAATTCGTGAAGAGTTACGACGACGCTCTGCTCTGCATTCTCTTTCAATTCATTAAAAACCGTGCGAAAGATTACGGACCGTGTATTACTTAACGAGTAATATAGAACGTAAGAATGATCTTGGTCTTGGAATGAGTACAAACGAACCGTAGCATTCAGATGGTTTGATTCCTTGTTTCGTTCGCTCTGTTACATTCGCGAGGATTTTACGCGCGGGTTATCTCATTGGCGCCTACTCGTGATCCCAACAAACAAGTAGAGGAAGCAATGCGTTCTTCTGATTTCTCTTTCCGCGAAGAGTTCTTTCGCGGCTGAATCCCAAAGGAAAACCAACACCTGTGTCGATGATTCTTTTCTTTTTTTCTTTCTTTTTAAAACAGCAAACGTGATCGATTTACAAAACTGTAGCGAAAAAATATACACGTAACGTTTCCTCCTATACATTATATCCAATAATATATATGTATATACACTTCTTATTATAATACATTTAAAAGATGGGTATTTGCGCAAGAACAAGTGCGCGTTATACGAAGTATTGCGTAAATGGTTATAGGATACTTTCTCGTTTTAAAATTGACTGAAATAGTGGAAAGTTCGATCGAAGCACGTAAGAAGTGAAAAGAAGGAAAGTGGAAGTTATTGCTTCGATTTACTTTTCAAGAGGAGGCGATGATATGTATCTAGCCTAATATAGAGGATTTATCAAAACGTGTAACCATAATTTCAGGGATGAATCAATCGCGCAGGAAAGACCCTCTCCCTCTGCTGCCGCATCGCGAATATAATTCTATCTTGGAAATTATTCCACCAATGGAGCTAACTCTGACTTTTATGCCGAAGATCAACGCCGCTTCATCGGGTGTTCGATACGCGAACAATAGTCTAGCATGGTCTAGCTGCGATGCGAGTCTTTAAAACTCAAGACTAACAGCGAACAATCAGGCCCTGAAGTTATGCACGCATATTTTGATAGATCTATAGCACTATGCATTTATATATATATGTATGTATATATATAAATAATGCAAGCGTTTTCTTTCGTGTACCTCGACTGCACGGTGTGCACGTCGGTATATAGATAGCCATTTCATGTTCGACGATCAATATTAACACTATGAACCTCTCGAAAATGTCTTAGTGAGAGATTATCCTAGAAGAAATGTATAGAATAAATTTATAAGTTCTATGTACTCTAACATGACAATCGTTTTGCTCAAGAAGAGAAATTACTTTACTACTGTATCGACCTAGTTAGTAATACGCGTTTGGTCGAATATTATCGCTAATAGACATCGTCGAAAGTTGCAAATGACGATATACGTTACTCTAATTAGACGTCGTCGGCCTCATCGTCTTGATTGGCTTGTAAAGTGGAAATCAGAGAACGATAGTTACCAACTGGAACGAAAAGGGTCGTATTAGTGATCCGATTAACGGATGAAGAAGAATTGCACGAGAATAGTAACGCACGGATCAAAATGGCACAAGAGGGCCTGAACGTAGCTTCTTTTCTACCAGGTGGCCTTCGAGAGAACCACGGTGTAAGAAGGAGAGGACCACACCCGAACATTTCCGTGACGCTGAGAGTTTACTTGGTGTTCACCGATACATTTTCAAATTATATTTTTTTTAAGCATGGTACTTACTATGTCAGCGTTACTGTAGTGAGTATCGCATACGCAATAGAAAAGTTTGATAGCGCACTTGGCGGACTATGCCAACAGTAAACCTTTAAGATCGCAGGAATAGATCTTCCCTTCTTACGTAGAATCAAAAGTGTCGTCCATTTTTTTTATAGGTACTTCCTTCCGAATACGAACGTTTCATTCAGGTTCGTGTTGCCCGTGCACGTTAAGCTACATTAACGGTAAGATTAATCATCCCTACGAAACCGAACGAACACGTAGATTAGTCGAACGTGACGTTAGATGTAAATAAAACTACCGAACACCTTCCTAAGAACAATGGGAGCAGTAGAATTTCGCAGGCGTATTGGGAAGTTGTAGCAGAAATAACTATACGTAGAGCTCGATTATTCGAAAGTTGATTCGAACGACTCCAATTGCTATGCAAAACAATGTATCAGTGGTAAATAATACGGTTCGTACAATGCTCTCCTTTACGCGTTATCCAATGTTAATCTACGAGCGAATTAAAAAAGACGGCGCGAATGCTACCTCTCTTTAACGAACTTTAAACATCCTCTATCTTCAATCTACCATCATTTTCATCTTTCGAAGATGCGTCCCCGTCACCTCGAGTCATATACATCGGGACTATAAATCTCCTAGGCTCTTTTTTCTATCACGGGATATTCAATCCGATGCATATTGCAATATGATCTTTAATGATTCCCAAGGACATGTTACATATACATATATACTATATGTATACATATATTTATATATATATATGGTACTCCGTAATTGATAACATTTATGATGTAACAGGTGTATATATATAAATTGATCGTATTCTATACAACGTGTGAGATTGTGCATTACGTAAAAAAGAGTCTTGCCTGTGCACGATCGGTTCAAAATCAAATACGCAAGCACAATGGTAACATTTTTGGGGACCGGTGGTAAACAGTGGTATGTTGCTCTGTGTTCTCAGCAAACACGAACCTAAACATCGACGTGTTCGCTTTTTAGACAAGCATAAAACAAACGTACACAACGACGGAAGTTTCTACCATACACAGATGAGTCGCCGCCCCACTTATCGGCATTACCCGCCTTGCAATTCGTTGTGTCATCATTAACCCACGGAATCATCCTAGTACATTTCGTCGTCGTTGTTCAAGTTCGAAACGAGCGAGAGTGCCTTCGTTGATCGATCTCGAACCATTGAAAAATCCCGTCGAATTTAGTCTAGCGATTACGTTTATTACCATAAACATCAATTTTTACGATACTTGTCGGTAGCAGCATCGGTTAACGGCGCGAATGCAACTCCATCGAACTCTCATATATTATCGCTTTGTTTTTTTTACATCCGATGCCGATGTGGTAATGTAACTAGTGTAACGTAAAGCGTTGATCGTTGACGTTGGTTTCCTCGGTGTTCGAGGTGCGAGGGGGCACTCCATTTCTCGGATGAGTTGCACCGATGTTTGTCCTCTGGATAAGCTGTCGACTCGCGAGTTTCTTTCGATTTTTCTTCCGTTTTCCTTCGGTTTTTCTCGCGCCACATCGCCAGAGTGTGTCTACGGAGCGTGGATTCGTATCGCGTCGATCACGATCGAATCGAAATCTTTTCAATTATTCTCGTACGAATCCTTCGGATGGGGTTACATAATTCGGTGAATTCCACTCGAGGTCAGCCTTTCGGAAGACGACGACGACGGGTTTTAGGCTCGTCGGTTCTTCTTCGTCGCCGGCCGCGTGTCTGCGGGAACGAACGTGTTGCGACGTATTCGTCGACAAACTGCGACAATTGCCATTCGTTTGTTTAGCCTTGTACTAAGAGTCATTCGTATGCAAGGTGTAGATGTGTTTGAGATTATTTTCGAGGATGTTGCTCGGTCGTTTAGTACTGCATGAGTGTCTTTCGACGATGGGACATCGCGGGGATGGCTGGTCCAAAAGTGTGAGAATTAGGGGGCTAGCATCTTTGACAGTTCCTCGTCCTGGAGGCAGCCCTTTAAGAATTCTTCTTGAGTCAACTGGCCGTCGTTGTTTTCGTCCATTTTCGCGAAGATGTTCTTAGCTCGTTCTTCCGCACTGTCCGCTGGCCTGTTACTGGAACATGCTCCGAGCATGTCGTATATTGCCTGAAATCAGAGAACGATTTATGAACTTATTAAATTTAGTCATTCGAGTAAAAAGCTGTGCGTAACTCAGTGGTTACAAGGAAGAACGTCGCATGCCATATGTTCTCGCTTCCGAGATACTGTCGTTTAAAGTTCTGATCACCAATGCTTCGGATTCGTTACGTTTCAAATTGCAGAATTTTTTGTGTATATAGAATTTGTTTTCACCTAAATTTTATATGCCACGGTTCAATTAATGCAATTACTTAAATTTTTGGAAATGTGGCGCGTTTTGCCTTGCAGCCTCAGAATCGTAAACCCAAAGTAATTTTTACATTATAACTGCATTTAAACGAAGCTTAACAAAATAAAATATTTGTACATTTCTGTTTTCCATTCTATTTAATATTAAAGTATTCTTTTTTAAATATGGAAGGTGTGTTAGCTGCAGCGCCTGTGAATTAACTATAAACTCAAAATAATCTTTACAGTTTACAATATTTCCTTTGTCAGAATCGTAGAAGATATTTTAGAAGTTACATTCAAGAAAAACACCGTGTACGCGTCATGTTCCATATGGTTTCACATTTTCGGTTTCCTCTATGTGTTTACAATGAAATTTCAATAACGGAAATACGTGTTCTCAATGGCCAATCAGACCCGCATTCCTTCCGCTGAACTAACTTCTCATCTTTACACAGCGCTACGTAGAGATGTAAAGTTACAGTTATGTACAGAAGATGCGGGTTTAATTGATCAATTTGGCACACGTATTTTTGTCGTGAACAGAACTAGCAATATGTACAATGAAATTGCTCCACTGTTTTCCCCTGCATCTCTTAACTCCACAAGTCTCCTCTATTTCCACATTGTAAATTGTAATTATTAACCTATAGATTTGATAAATTTATGAAAAAATGAGTAGGTGCGATTTTAAAGCATGACAAAAGAAACATTTATACTATTTTCACCCTGTTAAAAAGTTTTAAAAAAGAACGGAATGCTAATAGAGTAATTTAAGGTAACCAATTACTGTGTTCTTGATTCTTCAGACCTAGTTAATGAATAAGATGCTTTTGAGATCTTTAAATTCTTGTAGCTCAAAATAAACGAAATAAAAGATTGCAAAAAATTAATATGTCTTATCCGGTAAATATAAAGTTAACTGTGCCAAGAAATAAACCAAAGGCATAGCAATTGGCTACCGACTTAGCAATTACCTATAGTAATCGGTTCCACGACCTTCATTATGTTTGTTCATCGACGCCTCAGAGTAACAAAATAAATGAGCTTTTTAAAAAGATCTATAATTGATTTCATACAAGTGTATTAAATTAGTTTACTTACAAGTGTTTCATAAGTGAACTGTAACGAATTCAAAGTATTGTAATTTCGGACGATAATATAAATCTCGTTTGAACAAAACTTGATTCCAGTCGTAGGTATATTTACGGTAGGAAAAAAATCATTATATTGATTGCAATGAGAAATTCACGTTGGGAAGTCACACTAGAGCTGGGCTCAGCACACTGCACTGGCGAGAATGTGCGCAATCTCTTTCTAGAATCCTTCGCGTGACTGCACATTGAGTAGAGCGACGATGTATAGACAAATAGAGGAAGAGTTGAACTTTAATGACAGAAACTTTTCATTCGTTAATATGTGTAAAATGTACCACTGAATGAGGAAGCAATTTAAATGTCTTTATTTATATCAGGATATTATGTGAACGAACAAATTTCAGAGATATACAAAAATAATTTGCATATAAATAAATGTAAAGTAGAAAATGTGTATAAACGTTCATTTATTTCAACAGAGAATGGTTTCTTATAAAATGAATAGCTATCGACGAAGTATAAATACAAAACGTTCTCTCCGACATCTTTTCCATAATGAGTCGGCAGTGGAGCGATCGGTCATTACTGCGGCATACATAATTGCCGTTCTCTCTTCAACGCAGGGACTTTACGATTGTTCGTGTACTTGCAGAAGATACGAATCAGTGACATAGAAGCAGGGCTGGGGAGAAACAAATGTTTGAAATAGTAACAAGTCTATAAATATTTATATCTCCTCATGTAATACAGAATGGCAAATAAACTTTTTTGAAGTAGTAATTACATATGAATAGCACGTAGCTAAATATATTTGAAAATGCTATTTCTATATTTAACTCCTATTTTAAGGAAAGTTTATTTGCCAAATTCTGTTTTACATGAAAAGATACAAACTATTTCAAATATCTATTTCTCCCAGCCCTGAATAGGAGTAATTTCTTCATAATTTTTTAATGTAGCTAATATGCTTCCAACGACACATCTTCTGATTATAGTAAAAAGTTGATTAGTTCATTTGGTTAAACTATGTTGACATTCACCTCGGCTTAACGAGTTAGTCAGACCCTATCAAGTAGCTGTAATTAATTATTTGCTGTTCGTCAAGATAACTTTAACAAATCCTCGGTCTTCTATGATGTTAGTTTAAGCTAGCTTCTTAACTGATCCTTGAGATAATAGACTTAACTAATTTCTTAGTATCACTTCGAGACAGTGTTAATCGCATCCTTCAAGAATTCGAACTCTCCTTTAGCTAAAGCTTGTGTTGCCTTAGTTGTTAGCATCAATGTTAATGACTGTGTCAGGCGTAATCACATTTAACAGTCATCCTAATAGCATTGGTCTACGTTGTCATGTGTGTTAATAGCAATGCACGGTTACATGCAAGTTGTAAACACGTTACGCTATTAAATATATAATTTACTTGCCACGTGTATTATTTTTAACATTTATTTATAATGACGAGTTTCAACCAGGTTACAGCACAACACACCAACGCTACTTAACAATTTTACTTTCTGTAAGGTGTTTATTTCAAGGAAATTATTTAACATTTGTATATCATTTGTATTATCATAACTTAAATTTTATAGTCGTAAAATTACTTAATTGAAAGGAATAGTAGCCAATGGGATAGCATATTAAACGAAATTCACTATTTCTTGGTGTATACCAATGAAAGAATGATTGTTTACAAAATTTAGATTTTTTTTAACGCATGATATAAATTATACAATACCTGGACGATTTTTGTCATTTCTTGTATATCGATGACACCATTTCCATCAACGTCATACATGCGGAAAGCCCATTTCAGTTTTTCTTCTGGCGTTCCACTAGATGTTACGTCGATAGCTAGCAGAAACTCCTGCAACAAAAGATTACGATCACACTTGAACACTGTGTACAATGACAGTAAGTTTCTATTTGCGTCTAACAAAACTACACGATCTACAAATATTCTTCTTATAAATAAATAAAAGCTACGATAATACTGTTTTAATAATGAGAATTCAGTAGGACAGTTTTGTTATAGTTTAATATTTATATGTTGTTGCTAGACTCTAGATTTTATGCGATTGCATCTTTATGCGAAGCAATAAAAATATTTGAAGAATCTAGTCTTACGTTTGTACTAGTTTTAAGCTATTAAAATTATTTAGAAAAGAAATACATTTAGTTTGTGTTTGTTGTAATTAAAGCAGACAATTTTTATTTTACGTATAAATCCGCTGTCCAGTTATTGCGTTTGTGTACAAAATGGAAATAAACTACGATAGCTTGCTTATAAGTTGCTAAACGTGACGTGGCACACTTTTTAACGATACTCGGTAGTCCATTAATTTTGGAGAATTTACTTGTGAAAATATTTAAGAAAAATTATTGAGATATTTATATTTCATATAGCAACCTTAATTTCCATGTAAACTCAAATTGGATGATACATGTTTCTCAATTTCTTCTGCTTTTATTTATGCAGCATGAATGAATAAATACCTAAGTGATTGTCCTACTTAATAGAAGAACTATGTAGGAGCATGTATTCTACAAGGTAAGACCATCTGGCACAATATTTTGATCGATTATTCTGCGCTACATGTAGCCTCTTGTTCATTCGGGGCCTAGAGGAGATTTCACAGGGCTACAAATGTAGTATAGCATTCATTAGCACGGTATCGGGCTCTAGGGAATATTAGAAATCTCGGTAGTGTGCTATACGTAGTTCATATCAGTGTTCGAGCAATTCATGGTCGTAAATCTATCAATCGGAATATAATTTTGTGATTACCATTTGGACAGCGTAACAGATGTCTCTAAATTATTGTATTTCATTTTCATTGTCATACGCCGTTTAATATATGATACAAATATTGGTTTGTTTCTTTCGGATTCATACATGTTCAAGAAGGTAGCATGTATAAAAAAACAATGTATTAAAAAAAAAAAACAAAAAAAGAAACTATATTTGTTTAATTTATAGTTGTAAAAGTTACTTAGTTTGCACTGCTACTAGTTCTAAGAATAAATAGGAGCGAGAGATTTTTGAACGTTTACGAGTGAAAGTGATAAGCGCCGTGGCAGACGGATTCTTCCGCGACACATGTAGCATTTGAGAGTCGAAATTTGTATTCGTAGTCTCTGTCAGCATAATATTATTTCGATCGCTCGGTTTGGGATCCTGTTGCAATTGGAACGGTCCCGTTTTGGTGCGAGCGAAAGGAACAAAAGTCGCTTTCCAATGCACGGATCGCGCAGATGCACGAGATTTAAAAGGGTAATAAGGTCGTGATTGCGGCGACATGGTGATTTTCAGGTACTGTGAATCCTCTTACGTCAGGTACACAGGGGATTTGAAGCATCGCCGTTATAGGTACAATGGAGCACAACTAGGTCGCCTGACGCCTGAGGTAGACAAACGAGGAGGGTCTCATAGAACGGAGTCGAGGGCGAGCCGGCTCTTTGCTCTTCCTGACCTCTGGAGTGTCTCCACTTCTCATATTGACCCTACCAACGGGCTGGCCCCCTCTGGCCAACTTCTGCCATTAGTTAGCACCACTACTTGCATCACTGCTGCCGTTTCGCTTAAAGACTTTTAAAAGATGTGGAATGAATCGTAGGTACGGCTGCACGATGCCCCGTGCTCTATGTGAAAATCAGCTAGAAAAGCAACATCGTGCAAGATATTTCAATATTATTCTTGTTGCACAGGGATTGAGAAACCCATTCTTTCGTGGCCAACGATCGATTTTTCAAGCTTGACACTCGAACAGCGAATCTTTCTGACAATGATATTCATTGTTATTATCTGACCACTGAAATTTGTACATAATCGATCACGAGAGAACCGAACGACAACGTATGGAACACAACCGAGAAATTTAAAATTATTACCAAATATGGATCTGTGACATGTTCGATATGTTTTTAAATGTATATCAATCGTGACATCAAGTGTTAAGTCTAACAGTTTATAGTCTTCACGCGAGGAAAAGGCACTTTTGCGTCTACATTCCCTCCCTCACTAATTGCGACAGTGTAACAGTTGATGAGGGGGGGGGGGGGGGGTAAACACAGAAGCGCCTTCTTGTCGTGTGAGGTCTATAATTTAATCAATCAGCTATTATTGACGAGTATACTTATCAGAACATAGAATTTTGCCATTTATTTATGACGAGTTTATGTTCGTGAAAATCAATTAACTGGTTAGAAATGCAATATATTAAATGCAATAACTTTATTGGAACTTGTCTAAATGACTTGATTTTTTTTAAATAATAGAGGGATTAGTTTATTCAACAATGGTTCTGATGCTTTTTTTTCATTTTGCTATTACTTGGAATAATGTACAGTGAAAACTTTTAATAATTTAAACTTTGAGGAAGGTCTCGCAGGAATGTTCAAAGATAGTCGATTTTAGACTATTTTTATACAACTGGTAACGAAATTTATAAATTTCAAGTACCAATTCTAGCAAGATCGCTTGGCATATAAAGTACATATACCGTCAAGAGCCACTTGAAATGGTTACGAGACCGTTCTGTTTCCAGTGCACACGTCGGACACGTATTAGTAAGCCGAATTGTGTCATAAAAAATAAATCTTATTTGAACAGAAGATGTTTATTGAAAAAATTATTTTCCAAACCACGTAGCACTGTTAGAATGTTTTTAAAATTTCCAATGAGTTGGCAAAAAATATTTCTAAGTCAATCAGTAATACAGTTGTCTACAAATTTCAATATACAAAATTTAAAACAATATTTCTCTTATAAAAAGTGAAAGTTGCCAAATGTAAACAATTTTCTGAATATTATCATATACTTTTTAATATATTGACCTTAATATTACATGAAGAAATATTTTTTATCTAACTTTTCTTTCTCATTTTATTTTGTTATTGGCTTTAAACTATAGGGATATCGTAAATACCCCGTACACCATGCGCTGCAACTTTGCCGTTCGTAAATGGCTACCCACCTCTTACTCATGCACTGCGGTTATCCTGCTGGCAGGTGTCTATCTATATTGCATGATAGCCCCGTTCGCGTGTGTTAATTCCAAATTTAGTTAGTCAAATATAAATGGAAACAAATTAAATATTAAAATATCCCCGGATAATGTGGGATGAATATTAGAGCTTGAACATGGACGAACCATTGCGATACATCTTTATTAATTCAACGTTTAATGTTAGTTTATTTTTACTTTAAATTTCACAGAAGTTCTGTCAAAATCATACAGTGACTGTAATTTCTCGTTATAAGTAAGCTATTTTTAAAACTTGATAGATGTCAAACTTGGATAGAAAGAATTAGCATAAAGAGAAAGACATAAAATTCTGATTCAGAGGACTCATGTAAAAATTTCATTTAAAAGTTCGATTGAAAGAATTCGCTTAAAAAGAAAGATGTAAAACTTTGATTGAAAGAACTAACTCGGAAAGGAAGTGCTGCAGAGTGTATAACACGTCAGATTTGAATTAAATAATTTGAAATTTGAGAACAGATTTACCAGCATAATTTATAAATTTTATATTTCAACTTTAATATTTCTTCGCTATTTATTGTTCGGTAAGAAATTTTTAATTTTATTTGCTGATAGAAATATCTTCGATACTAATCAACGAACATCAGAAAGAACAGAGAGAAATTTTAACGACTGTAGGTTCTCTCGAGAAAGCACTGTTATTTACATAGAAAAATTCGTGACGCAGAAATGTGCTAGATTTTCTTTCTGTAAATGCATTGTTCCTGAATTCTCATTACCGTGTCGTTCCAAGTTCCAGCTACGCTGACCATACATTTAAAACCACGTGAAACATATTTTTCTTACAACTCGGAAGCTGCGTTGTATTTATAATTGTTTGCTCTACGGAATTCAAGAAATGTTATTTGTCATTAAACATTCGCACAATATACATTTTATTATTTACACAAATAATAATTAAAATGCTAACAATTGTCACTTTTGCATATGTGTAAAAATTGATAACCAACGAGACCAATGTTTCATTTTTGAAATGTTTAATGGCATTGTTAAAGTATAAATAGTCTTCAGAATGTACTTCATCTTGTTTTTAATGGACTTCCAGGTCTTTATCGTATAACAGTATACGCTGAACATAATTTCGAGATATAATAAATAATTGTTACATCAATCATTTATTATACTATAAGAAAAATTCTAACTTTAGTAATTTGCTACATTATAGGAGTGCAATGTTAATAATTTGTTATATTGCAGGAAAAAATGCTATTTTAATAATACTACATGAAAAATTACAACTTCAATCATTTATTAGTTTTATACAATCTTCTAAATTGCCATATTTCACAATTACGTTACTGTCGCGAGTTTTTGAATATATAATCTATGTCATTTCATTTCGAATTGTCAAGCTTCCTGCGGTTTTCAATCCCGACTGATGCCTGTTTCACACATACCATGAATACCAAACCGATATGACATTTACAAATGACATCGCTATGAGATTTTTAGGTTCTGTATAACTGTTTCGGTCGGAATACCGAGGCATAGTAGGTTCAAACGATTATTGTCGAACTCTATTCAATATCTGGTTGCAAGGAAATCGGTAATCAATTTGTGAGTAGGTTCGAGCCTGACAGAAGGTCGGAATGCAGGTACGAAAATGTGAGATTTCATGAACCAAGCCAATGGAAAATGGAGGAGCTGCTGGAATGTTGGCAGAGAAATGAGGACGAATTCGATGCGAAATCGAAGAGCTGCTGGGAGGTTAGATAACGTACCGACGAACCTGATGCGGAATCGATTCTACGCGAATGTGAAAAGCTATTTAGATTGGGTATTAAATGTGTGTTCCAGATCGGCACGAACATTAGGCAAAGACATTTGAACAAATAAGTTGGCTTTGTTGTATTTGCTATAATGGTTAGAATGTACTATCAAAAATTTTGTAATTTTCGAAAATGCAGTTCGTGAAGACACACGCGATTCTTATAAAATTCTTCGAAAGTTATCGATACTGAAGTTTTACCTTTTTATTAAAATAGTGTTACAACAAAACGACAATATTTCAGAAACAAACATAAATAAAGGATAGCATAATAAATCAAAGGATGTAAACATGATAACGAAATTTAGCAATCTATACGCAATCTATACTCATTTGCCCCGAATTTTGACTCCAGTTCACGTTTCATCCGAATTAATTCTGCTTCGCTACGAAGCTCAGCGCTGTTCTGGCGAACGTCTAATGGATTGTTTACCACTTGGAGTCTTGGGCGTGACCCAAATTTTTTCCCTCCAAAATTGACACTTCAGGATAGATGAAATACGCGATCGTGCATAAAGATTAAATTTCCCAAAAGTTTTCCTAAAATAGGTCATGTTCAACACACAGTGGGGATTTAGCATAATTGCCGCATTCGGTGCATCAGTTATTGGTATCTACAGCAATCATAATTGATTAGTCGTGAAAGTTGTGCAATATTATGACGATTAAAATATGGACACATTTCATCTTTGCCATCTGTAAAATTCTTCATTTCGAATCTTTCTTCCTTAATTGTATTTTTAGAATATCATACAATTTTATTAGATACTTTTTTCAAATGTGAAAAAGGCACGACAATGTTTTTTTATACAAGAAAACGGAGACATTAGACTGCTTAATGTGCATACAATTCAGGCATGTGCAAACTTCAGAACGTTCGTAGAACGTAAATCTCATTAAAACGTACACAACATCTACCACACGGTAGCATAGTAAATTCCAGTGAAATTCATAGCGATTCTAGGATCCACCAGCTTTGAACCGAATTCTTCGAATTCATGAAACTGGTTGCAGCGGTTTGTTTGTATATTATTTTAACGGAGGGTAGGAAATACTCATTTTAACGCATAATATGCGAAAATATATGTACTTTCACCAACTAACAAACAGAAAGTGTTTTGTTGCATCGCAAATTGTGATATTGTGTCACTGGTATTGTTTAATTATAAATAGATTGCGTAATTTTATGCATTTATGGTATATTTTTTAACTTCTAGAAGACGTGCATATCAACATATAGTAACAACATTCCTACTTTATTTTTACCATAAAAAATTTTGTAATTATCTGATTGTGGAGTTAATTTTATTAAAATATAATACAGTATAATAAATTTAATTTAATAATCGAATAATGTCAGAGAAGTGTCGAGAACAGTTACTGTAACATACTGAAATATTGCGCATAAAATTGGTATAGAAATTTCTTTCTATAGAAGTTTCAATGTTGTAATTATTAAATTGATCATATATGATTTTCAACAACGACCTTCGCAAGCGTTGAAAAGAGATTTTTGTTCCAGCTGTATTATTTTTTTCTTTAGCGATATTAGTTTTTTGTCATTGTTGTATATTTTTTTTATAGGGATATTTTCATTTTGTATAAAATAATGGACTACGTTTCAATAAAATCGTAGGGAACTTTATATTTTTTATAGACCTACGTAGTTACTCTATCTTTTTAAAGAGCTTGTATTATAGAGGAATATTCAAAAAATCGATGGAAATAAAGAATGGAAGAATACTTTTTTTTAAGTGTTAAACTAGTTTTCTCCCGTTGGAGAAAATGGCTATGTGATAAATTTTGCGGGCTACACAAATGATAGTACTCCTTGATAGACCCAATGCATGCAGTCTGAGGTATCAATGTCACCTGTGGCTGATCTTTCGGTCAATCGAGCCTTGCAGATGTCAGCATGTTAGCTGCCGCCATAATGAACAGACTAATGAGCACGATTCAGATCTTTCATGTATTTGACAACAATCTGAACAATTTCGCTACAGTAACATTAATCGAATATTCCTTGTAAAACTGTTCACGATTACAAATTGTTTATAGTAAGTGTATTTTAAGGTTTTAAGGCTTTAAGGCTTTTGGTAAATTAAATAGTAGCCGATAGTTCAGATTAAATAGTAGTCAAACTATTGCTTTTATAAAATTATAAATATAGTCACGTTGAATAATTTTCAAATTGCTGGTGACGAAATTACTTTTGCTATAAGTAATTGTTAGAGGACTGAGTCAGGACTGATAATCAAGTTTGTATCTTCCGAAGAGGATATTAAAAGCAGACAAAATAAAAACTTTTTATTAAATAATAAATCAAAGAAAAAAAATGCTATTGTTACGTATAAAATCTTCCTCGCGTGTCTGACTCGTTGTTATAGTACACCTCGATGTTACCGTCCAAATAATAGGACAGTTCCTTAGTTACAGTACTATAAGAGATCTTTATTGATTTTTACAATAAACCCTGTTGTATACGTTCCGTCCTGGATTGTACTGTTTACACGCAAACACTGTCCGGATGCTACAGAATCCTCTGTATTTACTAAATTCAGCTATTTAGGAAATAAACAGCTTTCGTCACCGGTAATTTGAAAATTGTCAAACTACCCGGCGCAGCTCGGAGATAAGATAAGCGGGGGTTTATAGGGTGCTTGAAACTTGGGACTATAGCGTGTGTACACGGCAAGACCTATGTTCGTTGCAACTTGGCTTTATGACTTTGCAACTGGTGGAGCAGACATCCAGTCCAACCCAACCTAGATATATCGGAAGACATACGACATACATCAACGGCAGATCTTACCAGTCATAATCATGATCCGTCAAACTTTATTCACAGAATCTCGTTTCGAAGGCGACAATTCATCGGACGTCCGTGTCGTAAAGCTTGTCGAAGAAGTCGTACGCAGTGACGAATTTGGGGAAGACGAAACTCGCTATTGTTACTCGAACAAAACGCACGCGAATGCCTAGATTATTAGCTCTGCCTCCTGTAATTTATCGGCCTATCTATTCGGCATTCGCTAACATAGCGTTTTCTCAGCCGATCACGATCACGGAATAGGATATAGCGAGCGCAGGGCAAGCGAAGGGGAGAAGCCCATAATAGCACCCTGAATGGACGCGGGCTCTGTCCACTGATCCGAGGTCAAAAGGGAGCCTATAGCGCGGTCAAAGATGGTGGCTGACTCCGTTCCCTTAGTCGGATGGCCCTGAAGATATGACAAGGGTGCGTTTTAATTGATTAATATTTGCTGGCCGAGTACGATTTTCGCATCCTGACCTGGTCATTCCTGACTGACATAGCCTTTTCATCGAGTTTAGAGCTCAGTTTCCGTTACCATATTATATTGAATGAATTAAAGATTGCTGGCAGTTGCAATAAACAAATGGATTGAATACCATTTTATGTTACAAATGGGTGACTACCATTTTATTAAAAGTAATATTCAAGTTTTATCACAGCATACCGAATGAACTGAAGTTTGTTAATATCTACAAAGTGCTACACTTTGACCATCACATCAATCACGTGTGACTGATACAACGTCATTATCAAGTTTAATATTCAATATTTACTACATCATACTGGAGAGATACTTCTTAATTGCATTGTACGATTGTATTAATTTAATGCACGATATTCTGAGTAGACGCGGACAATAACGGTTTAATCTTGCACCATACAATCCCTCGAGAATTGAATTTAAAACTTGTGCAACTGCTAACGGCACGTACCTGTACACAGATGACGTATTGTTTGATGAAAAAACTTTTAATCGTCTTACGTGACTCGCATTTCATAAATCATTGACCGCGTTTCTTTCAAAATGGTTCAAACTCATTATATCTGTATGGACGTGTTGCTGCGTCGAAATCAAACACTGTAACAGT
This sequence comes from Augochlora pura, assembly GCF_028453695.1. NCBI lineage: Eukaryota > Metazoa > Arthropoda > Insecta > Hymenoptera > Halictidae > Augochlora > Augochlora pura. The sequence continues at coordinate 17,751,407 of NC_135778.1, read as the reverse complement.
ATTTTACTACATCTAAGATGTAGATAGGAACAATTTATTAAAACCAACGTTGAGTTGACTCTAGTAGGAGTAAATTTTTAATTTAAATTAACTTCATTTCTGTACTATATGTTTCTGTACTACATATATGTCACATGATAACCGTTGCAAAAATTGTTTTATGCATTGCTTAATAAACTGATGTTTCTAAAATGTCAAAAATATTCAACTTGTTCGTTGGAATTTTAAAGAAGTTATTCTGTCCAGAAATGTATGCTGTCTTTATTTACGGAGGAATGCCTCCATTAATTTTAGCGGGCGAATTAAGAAGTGAAAACAAATTTCGCATGCGAAAACAAAGAAGAGGAAGAGAGAGTTAGCTAGTGGTGCGAGTGAAACAACGATGACGCAACCAGGACCAGACGAAGTTGCACCGAAGAGAGAATTTGTGATTGCATTCCCATTATAATTCAACGTTCATTTGAATGCGGTGCTTGGAACGAAGGCAGAGTATGGCAAATACCGGCTGCGCGAATTGAAACAGTTCTGGGTTCGGCGATGACAACTGCCGGAACTGCGACTGATAATGGAAATCCGAATTGGTATTGTGGTATTCATAAGCTGCTTGGCAATGTTGCTTTTCCATTTGTTTACTATCGAGCACCATTCAAATGGGACTTTGCGAGAACAGTCGCGCGATGGCTTTTTAATGTTAACGTGACATTTGTCTTTCGTTTCGGCAAAAAAGAAAGGTTCGGGAAACGTCAAACTCCGATTCGGATGAAACTTTCAGTTATCGACGTGCCCGTAACACGGTGCGGGATTGCGAAAATCGGTCGGAACATGCTTCCGCGATCAACTTCTCCTACACAAATAATTCGAAAGTTTCTCTGAATTTTAACGGGCTGTAAAAAAGCAAGTTCCTGATAAAACTATTTCATCCTTTTTATCGGTCACGGTTGGAATTTATCTTAAAAGTCGATGGAAAGCAATCAAATTATAAGGATTTTTAGCATTTTAATTATTAACCCTTTGTACTCAATGCCATCTCAAACTGAAATCGGAAATAGTTATTTTCACTTACAGTATTTCTTTTTTGTTAAACTTATTACATTTTAGAAATCATAGCGTGACCCACGAATTTAATATTATGTGAAAAACCTCGATTATCAACTTAAAAGTTCGTTGTGAGATAAACGTTGTGTTCAATTCACTGCCCGTTCCCCTCGAGCCGTTATTTTTAATATTACTTCCAGATGGAAACTAGTAACCTTGCGTTTGAATGGGAAATTTTGTTCAGCTTGGTTAAAGTAGGGCAAGTCGGTGTACTTAGGACTGTGTGTGTACGTGTTTACTGTTTCCAGTTTATGTTCCTATTGTGACTTTTGGCTATATGCACAGTATTTTCCTTTTGCATTTTCTGATTATTCAAATTCTAAAAATAACATTTTCAGGGTAACAGTGGTTTCGTATACTACAAAAGCAATGCTATTGTCCTCAACAATTTTTGTCTTAAATGTTTTGGTAAACTACATCTTGAATGAAAAATGTTTAATCGTTTAACTGCTTTACAGACTCAAATATTATTAAGGTGCAAGAATTTAGAGAGTCATATTCATTTTTAGTTGATTTTTAAAATATAATTAATTTGATTTTCTTATTAATTTTAAATAATTTTATATATCGTGTTCTACAGACTTTCGAATGCCATGATTAAATGTTATGCATTATAAAATCTCACAGAATAATATATAAAAAGGAAAAAAAGCAAATAGCAAATAATTATTTCCGTGTAGTTTGCAGGAAAAATTAAGGTGGAATATATGAAAAATAATGATTAAAATAGATTTGACATTCTTTTCTATTTCACTTCCAATACGATCGAGTTTGTTAAGTGATACAAAGTTGTATGGCAAGAGGTACTTCCATTCAATAGAAATTCGCAGATTAGTGAAATCTCGAAATCTGGGTTAAGTAAACGCAAATCTCGGATTACCACCTAGCCGAAACCTCCTTGACCGCTGATACAGTCACCGCAAATCGAACCATTTAATTTCCAATACAACCTACCTGTTTTATGGAAATGAAAACAAGGCGGATATCCGATATATTCAATCGAAGATGTGCTTATATCACAGCATCGATTTTTTTCAGAAGTCACAGCATTTTTGTTTCATTTTTAAAGTAAGCAAACTTCTAGTTGACGAAAGAAACTTTTCTTTCATTCTAATATTTGTAAAATAACGCAGACAAATTAGAATTTGCACGCAGGTCCGCAGACTACTAATGACGAATATAACTTGGAATAATTTATAATTTTCTAAAACAACGTTCAGTAATTGCTAAATAAGCCGTCTGGTTTAAGGAATTCATTAATTTCCAAATAAACGAGTGAATAAATAACCCAACCAGAATTGACAGAACAAGATAAATGGTGAAACCGAGAAACGAAAACATCACGACCAAACGTGACTCTGTGGCACCGTTGTTAAGTTTCAAATATGTTACGTGAATCGTTACATCAAACGTTGCATCAAACAGTCTAATTTCATTTCACTGAGCCGCTGTTGATATCTAACTTCGTCGGCGCTCTTTTAACCCCTTGTCATACATTGACGAGCCTGACTGACGATGGAGATATTTAGTAGCAATCTGTTAACGCTTTGCCGACCGTAAACATTTGACCGTAAACATTTCTCTTATTATAGAACAATTAAATCGACATGTTCATATTTTGACAGCATTATTATTAAACAATATTTATTTTATAGAAAGATAAGATTTTTAAATGTGGACTAAAGAAATTTGTCATTAAATTCTATTAAATTCTATTTGCTTAAAAATTTGCGTCTTTGAGAATTGCTTTCTACGTATTCTCATTGGAAATTGAAGGGACAGAGTTTTATGGAAAAAGGTTCAATAACTAAGGTGTTTCTAATTTGAAAGACACGTTTGTAAAATATCAATCCCCTTAGTTGTTCCTTTTCGGAAATTGTACATCGGCGCGGGTCGAATCGTTTGGTATAACCGACACGAGGATAGCAAACGATATTCCATTATGTGGTTCGCAACTAGAAATTGCTCACTATAGAAGATGCATTTGTCCGGCGGACATGCGGCGCAAGGGTATACCCTATGTACGTGTACTGTATGTGTAGGAATCAATTTAGAGAAACTCAACTTACCTTAAAGTCGATATAACCATTTTTGTCCATGTCGAATGTACGGAAGACATGGTCGCAGAATTCCTCCGCATCACCGGTTGGGAAGAACATTTTGTACATGTCGACGAATTTTGCAGGTGTTAAACAACCATTCGGACAGTCTTGCTGCAACATTAAGAAAACACCAAATTACGATGACGTTATTTTTCCCATTTCGTTCAATGTTCATGTTTTATAGGCCTATATTACTTATCAATAAGTTGTGGATCTTCATGGAAAATAAAACTTGTTTGCATCGATTGTAAAAGACAGACACTGGATATACACTTAATTTTTCCTTTAATAATTTTAATAAGTTAACAACAAATACTTTACAATTATTTGAAGTTGCTCATCATGTCGAATCATTCCCCCGTGTTTCTTTCATTAATCAGTCTGCTTATAGACAACAATATATATATCCAAAAATGTGTTATTTCGTTTCTCGACTGAAAATCGAAGAGGCTGCTGCAGTATCTCACGTCGAGAATCTCAGTTAATGTTAAAATCGATCGACGAGGTATTATATAGAATTTCGGAACCACGCTCTCTGTCCTTTGTCTTCCCCGAGGATCCACGTTGTAATACGGAAACTGGCTACTTCGACGGTGTCTGAACCAATCTACACCAGTACCAAGAACCACGAGATAACTTCTCCCGCCGCGAGAGAGTGTACGATCCTCTGAGGGGACAATCATTCGTAAAATTGTAGCACGGTCGGCTATGTGTAATAACCAGCTCGAGGGTCTCGGCTACGTCGACATCCAAGCCGCAAGCAAGGAGGGTATTTGATTCCCTCTATCCTGCTCAACCTGTAAGAGGTACGACCAACGAGCTGCCATGGGAACCCTGTGTCACGATGTAATGTGTTTCCACCTACCCTGTGATAGGTGGAAATCCTCACGTATTTTTTGCAACGTTGCTACAGTTTTCGAAAGGACTCGCAACAATCAGTGTCAATGTGTTAAAGGTTCCCAGCTCGCGCTACCGTATCTAATAGTCTTCCTGTTTATGGCTAGATGCCTATGGTAAACTACGTTCTTCGGCGTTGATTGGATCTATTCAACTCTTGTGTCGGTAAACCATCCTGACTTCAAATATTTGATAATTAGACTAGTGGGATTTGGTTGTTTTCGGGCTATACTTATCACACGAGATATATTAAATCTTTTATTAAAAAATACGCGATATAAAAGCTTAGAAAAAAATTTATATTTATATGTCCACTTGAGAGTTTATGTTGTTCATTATTGCCCTTTGTTTCATTGGAATACGGGCGATTGCAATAGAATTTATTGACAATCTCACGCCCAGTTACCATTGGTTTACGGTTCAGTGAAAAGTAGATGTCCACCTGTTTATGATTCGTAAAATTTCACTGGGCCATTTAATCGTTCCCAAATATTTACCGATTCCAATTTTATTTTATAGGAAGATATACTGTGTCAAACATCGGAATACTCGTATATATTTATAGGCAATCTGAATCGTGGCTTAGTGCCTAGAATCAAGTTTAGTGCTTAGGTTTAAGGATACTATTTAAACTGTAAAGCGAATACAATGCGACGAGTATCGCAACTTTCGCGAAAAATGAACAAAAATTTAAAAAAAAATGAACAAATATTAATAGAATGTTATCTATTATTACAAATTCATTACATAAATTACCTATGCACACTCTATTCCAGAAGTATTAGGAAACGTGTCCTGTAAGGACTTTGCTCTGTTTTAAATTACTATAAAACGACATTCAAATGCCCAAAGCAAACGTAAATATATTGCTGTAACGTTAATTACTCTTAAGGGGTTACTTACAGTCGGAATGATAAAAACACAGATTTTTCACCGAATATTCCCTGGTGGTAGTAGTTTTACCGCTTGAGTACTTAGTTAAGACATTTCGTAAAATTAATAACTAGACAGTAGATTTTATGTGTTTCTCCTGCAACCGAGCTTTCGTAAAAGCTAATACGACAACGAAATAACAGAATCGTTTTTGCAACAAGTGCAGCAAGTTTAGAATCGTTCTTGCACCGAGGTAGCAAGATCAAAGAATCGTCTTTTCATCGAAGACAGCAAGTTTAGAATCATTTAACTATTATAAATCGCGACGTCAGTATATCGAGATTAGCTACAACTGCAGCCAAGTCCCTTGTAGCTAAGATCACTTCTGTACAAAGTGTAAATAAACGGATTCTCCGGAGTTAGCCTTACAACCTTTCTTCGTTAACCGGTCGTAAATCTAAGTCGCCAACGAGGCGAACGATACGACACAACAGATATTGTTACATTATTTTCAAGTTGTTACAATTATTGAAAGAACAAAAGAGATTTGCATCTCATTTGTGTCTTTTAGAAATATGTAAGTCAATTTTTTACAAAAAATTTGGTTTAAGCCGACCAAGGCTTAATAAATAAATAATAAATAATAATAATGATAAATAAATAAGGTTTAATAAATTCAATAAGTTGAAACGCGTCATTCGAATAATACTATCGCATTGTGACCACGTGATTTCATTTCTTTCAAGTACCTAACTCAACCTTTTCGGAGGATTTTCAGTTCTTCTTGTTTGTTATTTCTCGTTAAATTTCACGCGAACGTTTCTTCTTCTAACATTCTCTCTGAGATTTCGTGTGGGTTGTGCATTTTCACTGGGATACTTTCACTCCTTATTCGTTCACCGCTCTTTATCTCCCACGTTATCTCTCTCGTTTTTTATTTCATTTTCTTCTGCCGTTCTTATCATCCTTTCTAAAGAATGGTATTCTTGCCCCGCAGCCAGTTACGAACGTAACTCCGTACGAGAACGTTCTGTCTTTCAGCGGCGATTCTTGAGCCATTGTTCTTTCGCTTCTAGGTATTACACCTCCGTACAGAAAACCTCTTTATTATTGCGAGAGTGTTTAACATCACCTCGTACAATGTAGCGCGAAAATTGCGGTAATATTTGTATTGTACAGTAAAAAATGGCTAACATAAATCAATGGAAAAGACACATTCATGCACGTGAGACATTTCAAGTTATTCTAGTTTAATCGAGAGGACTAGCACTCGTCCTTGAGCAAATCGAACCTTTTCAGGCTTGCCACTCCCATTCATTCTATCAGATTAAACTTTATGCGATGTCATTTGTCTTGTGCTTTTGAAGTAGACAGTATTGCCCCCATTACCGTCTCACCGCCACTGTTTCGAAATCCTTGGGATGCCGACCACACAAAGCGGTCAGGGTTTATTTATTCCAATTCGAATTGAAAACCTCGTTCCTCGAAAGAATAACGAGAAATTCTATTGGCATGTAAGGATCACTGATAATCATTGATGAAAACGACCTACGAAATGATTAGTCCGGAATTTAGGCAATTCCCATGCATATTCTTTTTGGCATTTTAATATACATACAATTTTTTCGTTACATTTTAAAATAATTATTTTAAATGGTTGACTTAATTATCTTAAGATTAAAATTTTTACGCATAAATCACTCCTTTGTTTATAAGTTTGTGACAGGTTCACACCTTTTTACTTTAAACAAATCGTTTCGAACATTTTATAAAATACAATCTTGTTGTTCATTATTATTTTTAGTATTATTTCTTTCGGCTACGTTTAAATAAAGAAATAACGAAATAATTTTTGGTTTGAAATTATTAACGGACTGAAATAAAGTACTTTAAATAATTATTATTTTATTTTTACTTTGACTGATATTTGTCTAGGTCCGGGCTCGTCAGAGGCTGCTCTTTAGAATTTAATTATCAGAAGTTACGCGTTTTCATTGGAAATTCAATAAATGCTGATTCGCTTCGCGCGCGCGCAGTTTAATGGAGATTCTTTCTTTTCATTCGATTCAGTTCAATGAATTAAGTGGCCGATACACCGGTTCCATGAAGACGAAGGATGTCAAATAATAAATCGTATTCCTCCAATTTCAACCGATGTCTATTCATCGAAGTGACTTCTAATACGCGTGAAGTTATGTTCGCCAGTAACAAAAAACTAACTGTATCTTCTCGTTTGTGCGAGACCAGCATTCTCTGTAAATGGTGTACAAACCATCCCGCAAATAAAATGTCTAACTGGATTTAAATGGCCTCGGAACTTTCACATTGATTTCCATTCGAATTATTCCTGGACAACTAGAACGAATGACAATGCGATGGGTATGAAGCATTAACCGTCTCAAAGGAATTTCAATAACTTTCATCTGCTAATCAAAGACGGTTGTGGCCTCGCACTGTCCGAGCAGAAATAAGATTCGTTTCAATGGAGTCAATATCTTTTCACGCGTACAACGTCGCGAACTTTTCCTTCGTATAACAATCAGGCTATTCTCATTATGCTTTCGGAAACAGAATTCTATTCCTTTTGTATGGAACAAGTTGACCCTAGTGGACCTAGCTTGATCTTCATTCCATTTCCGAGTCTTTCTTTACCTCACCACAAATCAATTCACCGTCTTGTTACTGTTCAGGGTCGAATAAAATTAACGAACAGTGTGTTCAGGAAGAAATCGATATCGGCGAATTGGTACTATAGATATTCGGCGCTATTTTTGGTATTTTATATTACTTTATATTTTTATTTCTTATTTATAAAATACATTAGAATACTTATTAAGCGATTGGCATTCGATAAGGTATTTTCTATATATACGTTTTTAGAAATTGATTTAGAGCTACTGTTCCTTTAAATTAAAATTTTCAAAACGATCAGTTCTTTGTATTATTAATAAAATAAATTTCACAGAAGCTCTTGGCAATATATTGTAAGTCAATGTCATTATGATTGTAAATCTCAGAGTTACCGATAATTACATATTCTATAATCGCGAACTTATACGTTTCCAATTCATTTTTGTTATTTGGTTTTCGAACCTTCCAGTGATAATAGCGTTCGATTATAAGTTTGAAGGGCTGCTTCAATGCTTTTCTGAAAAAAGGTGTCAAATTAAAATTTGAAAAGATGTTTTCCAACCCGTTCGGTAAAGATAATGTTAATACCGAGAACAAGAGTCAAGCCTGAGACCATCAATAATGAGCTTAGCCGAGTGAACTGATTATAAGACGACGATGCAATTTATTTAGCTCGGCTGTCCCTGGTGGTGGGTTGCGTCCTACTTATTTTCTATGAAGATATGGCGTAAATGCAGAGGTGCTCCAGGATGGCTGCTGCTGCGCGGTCTCAAACAGATTAAGTGTTTATAGCTCTTAACAGTTGGCGCGAGAGTTAAAAACCGAGGGCTACGTAGTAGATCCGATGCATTCGCAGCAGTTATTTAAAATAGCGTTTTTCTCTTTCGACTGAAAAGAACCGGTCTTTGAGGCTCAAAATATACAGGAATGAATTCGGCATTTAAATTTCAAACACGAATGTCTATTTCCACAAACATCAAGACGTCTGTTTGCTTTCAAAATAACTACATCCGAATATAACTAGATTCTGGGTGATGAATTTAACGGACGTTTATATCCTTTCATAATTATTTTAACGAGCTGAACATAATACGACAATATCTTAAAATCCTTTGCGTGTTTCCATGATTGTTTCTCACATTTTATTAATAATAACACGTCACGCTTGTCAAGAAAGGAAAAATACTCTCACCTATTAATTTATGTTTCCTGCGATTAACGTAGACAATTTTTATTTTGCGTTAAGATTCGTAGTCTATTTATGATATTTTGTGCAGGTAAAGTTCAACGATGGGTTTCCTCATCCCTATAATAGCAAATACGTGCTCGAAAACAAATACGTTTACAGTTGATAGGAGCTAAGCGAGATCTTCATAACACCTTAATTGAATGAACTGATTAGAAGGTGACGGTGCAAGTTCTCTGGACTGCTCACCCTTGATAGCAGTCTCTGCCCATCTTATTTCATAAATGGAGATACGACGGAAACATCGAGCGCTCTAGATGCTACTATACGGACGAAGTTGGACAAAATCCTCTTCACAATATACACGTAAGTTCTCTGATGAGTTTCCATAATCCATTTACCCCAGAAATCCTAAAAAAGAAGTTCCTTATGGTCAGAAATCTTAAGCGAATTCCTTAGTAACTGACGCTTTAGTTAATAGAAGTCAATTAACAGGCTTTTCAATCTCTCTGCTGTATCTTAAAGAAGTTCAAATTTCCCTTTTAAATAATAACCTTAACGGAAACTATTGGCTGACACTATCTTTAATTTAACGACTTGTTAACACTAAACATTGGCACTACGTATGTACGTATTTCTACTGAATGCGGTGAAATGACTCCTTTTTAAATTAATGTTACATACTTTTTCAGTTGATTACAATAAAATATTGGCCAGGTGATGGCCAATAAAATACAAAATAACATTTACGAATCTTAGTTCGCTCATTGGTCCGTGTTATTTTCTTAATAAGTCGTAAACAAAGCCGCGGTTTTGCATTTGTGCCAAGAAAAATGTCTTTTGGAACACCCTGTATATATGAAGAGTGGAGCCAACGAGTAAGTGGCAAAAATGAGTGATACGGAGGGACGGCAAAAAGAAAATAGAAAGAACCAAGAGAATGGAAGTGTTAAAAAAGTGACGGTAAAGTAAAATCAGAGGAAAGAGAAGGAAATTGATGATGAAACGAAGAAAAAGGTGGAAAATGTGAAAGACGCGGTAAAGGAGAAGTCGAGGAAAAAGTTCAATCGCGAAGAGGGGACAAAAGACAACTAGACAGGCATGGGTAACTAGTAGTCTTTGTCCTGGAAATAAACCGTATTTCTTTCAGTGCAAAAGATTCAGACCTAATGACATCGGAGATCGGAAGAGGCGGATGGCGATAGACGGAGATCATCTGTCTTGCCTTCGGGTCGGTTCGACTGGGTTCCGTTACCTTCGATTTCCAGGCAGATTGGAGAATGCTGCACGAGAAAACCTGCAGCATGTCACGGAAAGCGACTCAGGAATAGATCGATTCCATGAAGAATAAATCTGTCTCTGTTGATCCTATCTCCATCGAGGCCGTCAAAAATTACTCCTTTCAATCATTTCTACATAACAATATTTTGCTAAAGGGATTAAATGACGTTTTTTAACAATTTTTAATGAAAATTATTTCTTGTGCTCTATGTTATCAATGTAATCGCTTCTAACATTTGTTATAGTCTTCACAAAATTCAGCAAATTCTACAACACAAAATATCCGTAAACACCAGCGCTAAATCCATAACTCCAAAAGAAAATTTGTATTTTAGTAAAACAAAATTCCAAACCCAAAAAAACTATACACAATTTTAGCCTTTGACACGTAATACTGAACTAGAACAAGATTTTTCAACGGCGATTTTGTTAACTTTGTCGACGCCCACCTGTATTGGAGGAGTTCGATTGAAAAGTGTCGGGTTATTTTTTCAACTGCACGCCCTGGGAAATGTCAGTTTCGCTTTTTCATCATCGCTTTTCACCGGCACGTGATTACGTATCGAACGCAGGTCGAATAACAGAGCAAAGGCCATTCTATACGCCAGAGATAACGCATGATGTCATTGCTCTCCTTGGTTCGGCATGCTTTGTGACGCGCTCCTGAATACGCGAGGTGAACACGCTTAATTGTTGCGTCTTATCCGTTCACCCATCTCACAATTCGAATCATCAGAGCTCTCTGTTTACCGATGGAGAAATTACGCGATCCTCTTGTCTTCGAACAATTGCACCATTGAACGCAAGAATGCGTATCGAATGCTAGCTTAGACTGCTGCCACATTACAGACAGTTATTCTTTTCAACCGCCAGCTTATTGTCAAACCAGACTGTCAACGATTCTATACAGCAGAACCTTCGATATCCGAATTGTTTATTATCCAAACATGTTCACAGTTCATTCACGACCAACGCTGTTTATTTTTCGAATTAATAGAGATTTAGTCTGGCACTATAACTAACTGTTCTATTATCTGTACGATCACGTCACTCTGCTTACATAAGCCTTTATTATATGCATTTTTTTTTATAAAAGAATTGTGTAAATAAAGTATGAATCGATAAAAACATCAGAAGAATTTAAGAATCGCATTACTAGGTTCTATACACATAAGTTGAATAAAAATAAATTGTTTCTTTTAATTATTTTGAAAAGCCAAAAATAGTAGCAATATTTTTAAATTTTCCAAGTGTCTTCCCAATTTAACATTTGTCATTCTTGCAAAGCAAACATATGTCAGATAGTTTTATTGCTCAAGAAGTTGAGCGTTAAAAAACGCCGAGACTTGTCAGCAAGTAATCTGTTAACAGGAAATAAAAGCTAAATGTATAGTCCTCAGCTGTGCAGAATTTCGGTTGATCTGACTGTCCGAATTACGAGTGTACAGATGGTATCGCTGTAGACACGTTTCGTTGTCGTTTACGACACCATTTGTTAGTACGTCGTTAAACACGCAGAATTTTTATCTGCCCCCCATCTCGCGCTTGTCTTTTAAAACCGAAAAGAACGGCTGGCGAAGAGAGAGAGAGAGAGAGAGAGAGAGAGAGAGAGAGAGAGGGAGAGAGGGAGAGAGAGGGAGAGAGAGGGAGAGAGAGGGAGAGAGAGGGAGAGAGAGGGAGAGAGAGGGAGAGAGAGTATGTCATGCGTGAACGACGGAATCTTCTGTTTCCACAAACCGAAGTTCGATAGGGTTGGAAATGGTGCCCTAAATGCGTAGCCCCATGAGGATGCAATACGCGGCTTTAGACACCCGTGAGCGGGAAATGACGATTTTGATTTCATTCAGTTGTTACGTACGAACCCGTTCATACCGTCCAGTTTTCAGACGTTCCATTCAGACATTCCGCGAAAATTCTTATCTCCCCTACAGCGACCGATTAGGCGGCGACCAGCGCGTTTTCAATAAACAGAGGCCCCGAGTGTCGCACCCCCCACCCCGCCCCCACCGCATCAAACTTCCACGAAATCGCATGGAATAGAAGAGCCACATAAACGCATTATTCCCGACCCCCAGATTCCACCGAATTACGGGTATAAAAGGGGCACATTTTCTTCTCTAATCGGGCAGTACACAACCAAAGTCAACAGGGTATAGACTACGTATTATTCTTGTCAAAACTGTCAGGCTGTACGAACCCTCGCATTTCTCAGTGCGTCAAAACCGAGAAATACCGGACTTAGGTACCGCGTTACACTCAAACACTTCAACATTTGTAATAGACTCAGTTCTTGTAATATACTTTGTTATTTTATATTTAACCTAGAGTTAAGTTCATTTAAAATCCAAGATCCTATTTCTCCAGTAGCTAGTATGACGAACCACCCCGGTGCATCTCTGCCGCTCGAGGTGCACCACTTAGAAACTATACGAAGCCAAGGGCAAGTACAATTCCTAACCTCTCTCGTAGCACCCGCCGGTGAAATAACCGGCGGCTCATCTACGAGTTACCTTCCTGTGGGTCCCGGCGGTGAAATAAACGTCGGCTCGTCCACACCTTCCCGTCATTGTGGGTCCCGACGGTAAGATAAACGTCGGCTCGTCCACAATTTTTTGGTAACACCTCAACACACAACCTCCTAACCCCTCTCGTAGCACCCGCCGGTGAAATAAACGGCGGCTCATCTACGAGTTACCTTCCTGTGGGTCCCGGTGGTGAAATAAACGTCGGCTCGTCCACACCTTGCCGTCATTGTGGGTCCCGACGGTGAAATAAACGTCGGCTCGTCCACAATTCTTCGATAACACCTCATCACACGCAATTCCTATCCCCTCTCGTAGCACCCGGCGGTGAAATAAACGGCGGCTCATCTACGAGTTACCTTCCTGTGGGTCCCGGCGATGAAATAAACGTTGGCTCGTCCACACCCTCCCTCCTGTCATTGTGGGCCCCGACGGTGAAATAAACGTCGGCTGGTCCACAATTCAATAATTTCACCTATACATATTCTACAAACTAACGAATCCTCGGTCACGCACAACTGCCTTAACCCTCGGCTCGTAACAAAGTAAATTATTTTGACTGCGTGGGTCCCGTACGAGTAGTGATTTAACAGTCAACGGACGAAAAACTGCAATAAAATGAAAAAGAATAAAAAGAACGAAGTTGGAGAGGAAAGAGAAAGCTGAAGCGAATTGTGCAGATTAAAAATGTTAGAAAAAGAAGAAATGGAGAAGAAAGAAGATCTATGGGCAGGAAAAAGGAGGCAAATGAGATGTTGAATTTTTTCGTAATACGGTTAGCCAGTCAGAGAGGGAAGAGCGAGAGGTAGAGAAGATAACAGAGTTAGAAAGACATGGGAAGAAAATTATTGTGGACGAGATCGAGCGGATGGAAAAGCGGAAAGCTATGGCAACTAAAATGAAATTAAAGATAAAGCGGATTTTCGTGGAAAACGATCAAATGGAAGGAGAGAGGGATGCGCGGATAAAAAATTAATATAGAGGCGAAGCTGGGGAAAGGGAGATGGGAGAAAAAAGGTGAGCGTTGGACTTTATGAATAAAAGGCAAGTTACGGTCAGGGTATGGGGAAAAAGGAGAAATCGTGGAGGCAAAGAACGAAGAAAATATGAAACGAGTACGGATAAAAAAGCTGCTGAATTTCATTCTAAACTTCAATTAAATTCCATATTGATTATGAAGCGACGAATTTTGGCCATTTTCGCTTCATTTGAAATTACACGCAGTTTTAATTAATGCCAGCAGTTAATACGAGGCGAATAAAATTGAATATACTTGATGCTTTTATTTACAATTCTTTTAAATGATGTAATGTATTCTGAAAGCATGGGTTTCATAGGTTTTCAAGACATTAATTATAGAATAATGAGTAAATAGAAAAAATGGATCGAAGAATGAGTTTTGTACCGCACTCGTTATTACTTTTGTATTTTAATTTTTATGTTCAAGCTTATGCATATACTTGCACTTGCTATTTCCAATGTTTAAAATTTGTAATTTATTTTCAAACGTATAAATAATTATTAAATCATTGTTATATGCAATATATTATGCAAAGTAGCTATACGCTACTTTAACAAATTCAGCTATCGCTCTGCAAATTGGTAACAATTGATAAAATCATTCCCCCTCGCGATGCAAGCGAGCCAAACTTTCCTTCGCGTAATAAATATTATCTTTTACAATGTAACTGGAATAATATGCTGGAACAAGGAACTTTTGTACGTATATCGAGTGATAGTGTTATCAAGAGTACGGATGAACGAACGAGACTGACTCGAGAGAAATGGGAATGAAACTATGAGGGTGGCAGTGTCAAGGGGCAATGGGGTAGCAGAGAAAAAAGGAGAGAGAAAATACGGATCCCTATGGCGGTAAGGGAGAAAGGGTTTCGAAAACAGGGAGAACAGGAAGGTAGAGGAGTAACGCACAGAAAAACGATAATAGGACGGAAGAAGCGGAGAATGGGTGCAGCGTAGAGCGCCGGGAGGGGGTGCTATTAGGATACTAAACGACCTGGAAAGAAGAGGGCGGATGGTCGGACAAAGTGTGCAGAGGAATGAAAAGAGTAGTCGAACGGTACTGTGAGAATGGAGAGTGACGTATAAAGAACTCTTAGAAATTAGGAAGAACAGATAGGAAGACAGGTTGACAAGAAAACTAAATGAAGCGAAAGAATTTGAAACTTCGAAATCCTCGTTGACAATATTCATAAAATAAGTTAATGTAACAAATTAACGATGATAATAAGGGTGCACGAAGAAAACGAAGCTAAGGTTCATGCATACGACACGCAGAATTAGGTTAGGGATCGAAATGTTAGAGAAATTTTGGCAAACAAAAGACTGGACATGAATCAACGTTATAAACGAGGCTTCCAGCATTCTCCTCAGAGACATGGAAAATTGCTTCAGAGCAGAAGGCGCGAAGGAATGTGGCCGGATGGTATTTCAACATCAAGGTATTCTTTTGAAAGTACAAAGTGCATTCGCCATGAATAGATTTGTAACAGGGCTGCCCGAAATGTGCTACTTCTGAGATTAATACGGACAAATGAGATTTCCAGCTATTGAACAAATTATAATCATAAGCAGTATCCAAAGCTTGCTAGAGAAGAGAAGCAGAAAGAAAATGTCGTTGACAAGGCAAAGAAATTGTGCGAATGAACGAATTTCGGTACCGTAGATTCGCGTTCTTCGAAAAATAACGGAATAAGTAGACGAATAGAGGAATTACTGAAAGGCGGAGGATGAATAATATGGATGATTTGGAGCATAGAGTGGGCAAGTTGAATGGGGTCTTGAAGTGGAAGAAAATGTGACCTGACAGAATCGTGTGAACGATAACGATGATACATGGAACGGTACTGTGCAGTCGGAGAGAAAGGTGGCAGGTGCAGAGTGAACATGAAAAGTTGGGGGATGATGCGGATGGAGAGGTAAACGACGTGGCAAAGAAATCAGCTGAGCGTGGAAGGGGTAACAAGATTTTAAGAAATTGAGTTGCGAGATGGGTGAACCGCATTACCGAACGAATGTACATATGAGAAAATGAAAAATAAGTAAAAGCTGTTCTACACAAAATTTACAAGGAAGAACGAGGGTAATTAGTGGGAAGAACAATTGTTGAAATATTCAAGAATGGTCGACAAAATTAGATAAGATGTAGAGATACCAAAAAAATATAATTAATAATACACTGCCGTTCTATTTAAAATATTACGTATTTCAAAATAAATTGTGCAACATCTGGATAAATAAAGTCCCATTATTATCAAAAGGCAATAAAACATTATTATGCTCTAATTAAAAAATAATTACAATTGCTTTAATATAGGAATTGCCTAAAAGTATTAAGCGAGCACTTAAATCTCTCGAGAGAAAGGGGAAGGCGAATAAAAAGCAAGACGCAGGTGCGGAAATGCACTGATGCGAAATTAAGTTTAAGCAGGAGAAGATGCAGAATGTGTGAGAAAACCCACGAAAAAGTTTGAAACATATAGTATGATATTTAAATGAGAGGAGATAAATATAGGAAAAAGGAAAGAGATGGTGGTCGTTAGCGAACAAATGAGAATAGAATGAGCGAAAAAACATTGGAGAAGCGTGAAGCGAGAGAAAAGAACAATATAGCTTTTAAATAGAACGGATGTACAGGGTGTTCCAAAAAGTCTAACAATCCGAAAACACCGCAAAAAGAAGTATGTAGTTAGAAAGAAAAGAAGATGATTGTGTATAGGTGAATTCAATAAGTTGTAGATAATATAACAGTTTTATATTGTTTAATAGCTTTTTTTCTAATAAATCCCAAAACCGTATAGGTTACACTTCAATTAATGCATTAACTTAAATTTCTTAAAATTATAATTTGCGACATTCGTCCTTTTAGCTATAGAACTATGCGCATCGCTGTATAATTTCTGTACGTCATTTCAATTTTGGGAACTTGCTTTTGGGCAAATCGGGCTGTTTCGGGTGGATAAGAGATTTTGGATTCAGATCTGATTCCGTTCGGATTGAACGGTTCGGGTAACACCGATGATGCATTCGGCTAAATTCGGTCACGTCCGCTGAAATCCGCCTGTTGCAGAACTTCGCCGAGTTTCCGGATACTCGCTTGATGTGGATCCGGATATTTCGCAATGACGAACGATATTTGGGATTTAATCAGATTGTCGATGAAACGTACCAGCGGATTATGTCGAGCGAATTCTAAATTCTACGGAGTCTAGCAAACCTTTTATTTAAGATACTGAACGTATAGACTGCGAATCTTATTGCAGAATAAAAGTTGTTTGCATCGATTTCAATAAGCAGAAATTATTATAAATAGATATCACTCGTTCCATGCACTGGATTATTTTCACAGTCGAAACGGTATAACAGAGTATAATAATATTAAATTATTAATTTTCATTTATGGTGAAACTGAAAAATGCTTCCATATAGATATTAAATGAGGATACAAATTATATTTAATATAATTGCATTCTGTGATATAATTTCTGTTATAATTTCTGTGATTTAATATAATTGCATTCCTGCAAAACCGAAATTGGTTTTATGAAAAAGTAAGTTGCATTGTTATGCATTATTTTTGTATAATTATAAAAATAAAACATAATAAAATATAATTCTTTTACACATGTGTAATGGTACATTTTAATTGTAGTCGATTTCTTTACACCATAGATGTTGCATATTTGCCCTCTATACGCGTATACTTTCATGGATATATCTACATAATTATTTTCGATAAAGTTTCAATGGACGGTAAAAATTCCAATTCCGTTCTTGTCGTTATTAATCCCATTTCTTTCCGCAGAGTCTTGAGAAACTCTGATCGATCATTGAACAATGTACCGAAGTTTCTGCTCCCTTTCTTTCTCTGTTACGTTCTGTAAAAGTATTTTTCACGTTCGCGTCCTACGTAGTTCGGGCTTCCTTTCCCTTCTGTTCCTGGCAAGATGCGCGATCGAACAGTCGATTTGTCTCCTAACTTAAACTTGCATCAAACAGGACTTGCAATTTAACTCCGCGAAAGATTGCGGAAGGTTCGAACTTACGACGAGACTATTTCGAAGCGACAATCGTTGAGTCTAGTGAAATTTTGGACAGAACTGGAATGGTGTTTCAGCATTACTTTTTTGCATCAGGAATTGAGAAAGGAATTGAAACATTCAATGTAACAATGTAAACATTTTCTCACATGATTTTCATTCATTCAAACAAGACGTTAAATAATTTCTTTTCTGGATCTCAATGCTCCATGAAATATCATCGATATTAATTCTAGAATTAATTATTAAACAATGTATTCTTCTTAGAATTTCTCCTTGACAGTCTCAGCAACGTCTCATTTCTGCCCTCTTAGTTTCGCGATGCTAATTAGTAATGAGCTGGTTTTCGAGGAATAATGACGAAGGAAACAGACCGAAAGCAAGTGAGCACTTATGTGTGTTCGTATACGAGAGGCATGCTCAAAGTAAGCTGTAGAGTTTAAACACTCCGTTCTACTTCTAGCCACATTGTCTTTTTCCGTAAGTTATTTTTGCAAAAAATTCCGAAGGAATATTAGAACTATTGTCGAATTCGGCGTTAACACGCAACATTCAACCACTAAAATGCCTACATAGTTAAAGCAATTTCATTAATTAAAGAGAAACTAGAAAGTTAATATTTATCATAGGGGGTGGCATTCCAACCTTTTTTGCATCTGAAATATTCTAGTCAAATTCAATTTCTACAAATATGCTACAATAAAAATAAATTTTCAAGATTGATAAGAAATTGCCTACAAATTACCTTGATAACTCCGGAAAAAAGGGATAACAAAAAAATTGGTGTACTCATCTTAAAGCTCTCTTTAAGCCGTATTGTTTTAGCTGAGAAAGCTTCCTCTTTTTGCTTTCAAGTAGTTGGAGAGTTGCAAAAATGTAGCACAGAAATACAGAGAAGAGGACACAAGGCTTAAATGGATGAACTGCAAGTAGAATAGATCAAATAACACGCCGCCGTGAATTAAACATCGGGTAACTTCCAACAAGAATGGTATCAAGTATACATTCTCTGGCAAGATCGCAGAATGCTTAAGTGCGGGATGCAGCGCGAGCTGTTGACGCGGAGGAAATTTAAGCAGCAAAGTAGGAAATCGTTTACATCACAAATGTAACGCCAATACCCGATAGGAACGGCTTCTTGATTTCTTATTCGCTCGTCCCCCTTAAGAAAATTCTGACAACGAGAAACGTCTTCCTCGCTAGACATCGCGATAAAGGAGAATGGCAGCAGCGGGGCGTCATGACGCATGATCTTTCGGTATTTTCTATGCCGCATACGCGGTGCCGGAATGTCTGGAACAACGTTCTCTGAGATCACGCTCTGTATTTGTCGCTCAAGTGATCGACAGCTTGAATCGCATTAAGATCGACCTAGCGAATGCGAATAGTTATTACGAAACGGCATTAGCTGCTCAAGTGATTTCTCTGTAACATGACTCCTAAGCAGCTGAGAGACGGTTTGTTCTCCGCGGATGCTTCATTCGTCGATTTATCGTCGGCTTATTCTGCCGCAGCGGATCATGCTGGTGAATTTGCAAGAAACCGTGGACAATGCTAATCGTTCGATAATTATTGCTTTTCGAGTCCGTACGCGTTAAAATTTTTTTATGTGAGATTATATTTTGTATTATGCATGATACCGAATTAATTTTGTGACAACTTGACGAGAATTCAAGATTTATCAAAAGTCAATTTTTATAGAAAATTATTAAATATGTCTTATAATCGTTCTGGTAAAAATTGTGTTAGATAGAGACTGTTAAAAGGTATTTTTTGACAGTTTTAATAGATATAGCGTTGAGAATATGACATAATGGATTCACTGGTCTGCGACGGCCTTCCATGGTCAACGGTCCATGGCAATGGCAATTTGATACTACGCTGGATAATACCGTACCGCTTGTTCTGTTCAATAACTCAGAAAACCGTAATTTACCGCAGGTAAATCCAACGGAGATTTGTTTGGTAATCTCCAAAGTCCACTTTAAAAAAATATGACCACTTGACCTCACTTGACGAACAACTGTTTCATTGGCTAAAGGCAGGATATGTATACAGGGTGTCCCAAAATCGTGATATTTCCAGGGAATGAGGACTTCTTAAGGTTATTCGAAGTAACTACTACTACGGTAGCATATGAAAAATGAATACCGTGTTAAAAATTAGTATCATGCTCTGCTTGCGTATAAATAAGATCCGTTGCGTAGTCGTACTCGTGTTCATGATTTCGGAGAAATTCACTTCTGCGCGGCTATGGAGGAGTTGGAATTAACGTCTCTCGTGACGAACGCAAAGTCGGTAAATCCTGGGGATAAAGGTGTGAAACATCTTGGCTGTATTCGAGTCTTATAGAGCCGGGACACGATCTTCCAACACGTAAAGATGGCGGAGCGAATCGATGCTGTGTAGGAGGAACTGGAACTACTCCTTTCCTGCGAATTTTCCTCCCAAAAACTGACGTTGCCGCCAGACGAATTTTTCACGTGAAATTCTCTTTGAGCTAGCGAATTTCTCTCGCAGCACTCAGGCAAGCTTCATTTAAAGTTAAGGCGAAAAGAGTGTCGTAAAACACGAGCCACTTTCCATATCGACCAGGGAAAGCTGCCAGTTAGACGTGAGACAACACACGGCGCACAGTCGCGAACACGATGCACGCTCCGCGACAAAAAGACATTCAAAATTAACATGATTTTCACTTATTTGATGTTACGAGCAAGGTTTTCTTCTTACACGCGCTTGCGAGATATACCTTTACAAATACACATTCATACATCCACACACACATGAAATAGAATTCAATATTCTATTTCCTTTTTTTACCCGCGTGTGTTGATAATAAATGGAAGTTTATGGTTTATTTACTTTACACTGAGCCCCACGTTCCTTTAAATTATAAGGAACAGTATTTTACGCTAACAAGCTTTTAGTAAATTTCGCGTTTCAAACTAACGCGTTTGATCGGAAACTTATTGACAGGCGATGTATAATGGGCATTGCCTTTATGGCAGAAGTATCCGAGAAAGAGTTGAATGACTCGGGTTAACTTATTCCTAGACCTTTTCGCGCTAGTCCTCTTGGATACGTTTATCTTACCCTGTGCCAGCAAATTGTGGCACAGATCTTTGGATCGTTTAATTCTTCTGATCGACGAGCTAGCTCGCTTCACAGCCATTTCAATATAGAGACGACCGTATCCTACTCAGCGTTCACAGAAACTCGATGAAATCAAAGGAATTGATTTAACAAAACATAGACCGAGATCTTACCATTTATGATATTAATTGCTATATATTTTATAAGCTTTAGCAAAATACAAGTGCCCGCACTAATTATTGTTAATTTAATATAGATTAATAATTACAAAGATCTCAAGCAAATTTTATATAATATATATAATATATTTTTTCTATTTCCCGTTACATAGTAGAACAGAAAAGTGAAAAGAACACCATTTTATTCTGCATATTATATATTGTAATACTGTACTTACTTTGAATCCTTTATACCATTCTTTTATAGTCGCCTCGTCATATCTCGTATGCGACTTCAAGAAATCCATATCCTCTTTGCTCAACTTGTCTTTGCTCCCAAAACAACCCATTTTGTAATCTGTAACAATAAGTAATTAAAAGATTAAAGTAATATAAAAATGTCATTGCATTATTTTGAAATTGGTAAAAATTATATAAAAAAGAATGAACTTCTCGTTTATATTGAGGTAGACAATTTTTATTTTGCCTAAAACTCCACATTCTATTTATTACTGTACGTTCTACTATCACGTGCAAAGTTTTGACTTTCAATTTAATAGGGATTCAGCCACTCCTAGAACGTTTAAATGCAGTACCTTGTACAGTCTCTCGTACAAAGGAATTTTATGCATAAAGGATGTCTACGTAGGAAGTTGCAGAACTGAGGGGCGGGGAGCGTAGCTAAGCAGAATGTTATTTTACTTGTAAAAGTAAGCCAAGAAAGGAGGATCAAATTTTGTCGTTTGTAGCCTCTCCTTTTCGAGAAAATCTAGTTGAAAACTCTGTCGAGTATGCAAGTGTTCGAGTTTGCCAAAAGTAGAACCGTGTGTCACGAACAGACCCGTTACCTGCGTTCCATTCAATGGCGTGTGTAGTCGACGAATTTCCAAACTCGAGTTACTTCGAAACGATGCTAGAAAGTGGACATTATTATTCTTTTCTTCGATGCACCATTGCTCGCAGCCTTTTTACCGTTTCTATGGCTGTATTGCTCTACTATTTTACGGCATTTTATGCGAATTTCACAATAACCGAAATAACTTATTATTCGAAATCGTTTTATCCCAGGTGAGATAAATTATTACAAACAGTTATTTCCTCGTTTTTATTTAAAATAAAATTATTTCAAGTTTCTTTATTTCTATCATTGGGCCGGAAATTTTTAAACATCGGATTGGTTCTCGCAATCATTTTTGTGGTCTCATATCGAATATACAAGCACAGTTGAGAGTGTTATCTTTTGGAACATTTGGTGCTGTAGCAACAGGCAGATTAAAATGACTCGAAAACTGTCGGGCGAGGGTTAAAACAGGCTCTGGAACTCTGAATGAGGATGTGGTTTTGTAATCGGTGTAGAGGAGGTGTAGCTAAGCCTTAAATTATGAGAGCTCCGAAAGAGGCTGCGGCGCGTAAGTGGGTGTGGCAGACAGAAGAAGATAAATAACGCAAATGAGAGTACACTTTTTTTCGCTCGTTGTATGACTCGCAAGCGTCTATTGTGTTCATTAGCCGAAACAAGGGACCACGGTCATATCTGAATTTACACTTGTTTGTACGTTAAAGTTTCTCTTGAAAGTCGCAGTTCGTCGGTGACGAGCGTTGTGTTAGTCGCATTAACACGTTGACTGCTGTGAAGTAGAACATCGCGCACAAATAAAAAAGTTTCTTTTTAAGTATTATTTTTATTGCGAGGCTAATTTGGTAGTCGCAAAATGCTGTTTACTTGTAGTATATATACAAGGTATCTCAAAAATGTCCAGAATCCAGAAATGGGAGGTTCCTGAGGTCACTTGCAGTCACTTTTTTGTTTAAAACATTTTTCTTCGGGGCATCGTTAACAGGTTATTAACAAAAAAATATTGACCAGTGAAAAGCGTGCTCCATTGGCGTGAGGCAGCCGAGTTAACGGGCGGACGAAGTCCAATTCGGTCCATTGACTCGGTTGGTTCGCACCAGCTAATTGGTCAATGTTTTTCTTTAATAACTCGTTAACAATGCCCTGGAAAAAATTTTGTAACGGAAAAAGTTGTTTGAAATTACCTCAAACAAGGGAAGCAGAAAGGGTGAAACAAGAATTAGTTGAAAAGAGTGCCGAAAGCAAACGTGTGACAGACAGAAGGAGGACATGTAAAAAGAAATAATGGAAGAAAAAGTACAATAAAAGGAAGTTGCACCGAAAGTGGAAGAAAAGGAATTTGAGGTTGCCAGTAAATAGGTTGCAACAAAGGCGACAAGACTGCTGGAGGGGGAATAGAAACGCCTAAAGAGTAAGGAAAGACGTTGAAAAAAGGTACGTTTTAGAGAGAGAGAGAGGGAGAGGGGGAGAGGGGGAGAGGGAGAGAGAGAGAGAGAGAGAGAGAGAGAGAGAGAGAGAGAGAGAGAGAGAGAGAGAGAGAGAGAGTGCAGAAATGTGAGGGACCTGTGTGCGTGCTAATTTTCAAGGTAATGAAACAACTGAAGAGGAACATAGAAAAGACATAAGAAAAGATAAAAGAAAACGTAGCTGCTCCTGGGAAAAGTAGAACAGAAATGACAGATAATGAACGTGAATTCGGGGATACCGCAGGAACTGTAGAAAACAAGGAAACAGAAACGCTCAAAAATAATTTCAAGCATGACAGTCGCGAGCAAGGGTCGGAATAAAATGGACAAACAAAATAAGAGGGGAGAAATGTACAAACTCAAATCATAGCGAGAAAGAAAGCAATTTTATCTAATCAAACAATTGTCTCGTTTTATCAGAGATATTAAGAGCGAAGGAGTGCTAAAACTAGTATAGTTAACTTAATTTTATTAATTTCAATTTCCAAATAAAAATGACGAACGAGAAGAAAATTAGTCCCTTACATTATAGTTTATGAAACTCGTCGTTAGTGCAGGCACACGCGCATCTTCTGCAGTTCACCAGCATGAATGTGTATCCCGCATCGCAATTATGATACACATCGCCACGTACACGCGTGGCAGGGTTATTTAGTTAGCGGGTATTAAGCGATGTGCTGCACGCATTGCGATTGTTTCGTCCTCGAGTGCTACTTCCACATTTTATAAATTAAGTACACGTAAATTAGAAACTACGTTCCGGGGATTGCGAATAGATGACATTTAATCAAATGAAATTTCATTACATTTTCTGTGATGCACCCGCGCAAACAATTGTCGACGCTTCCGCTAGCGTGTTTATTCGACCTATTTATTTTGCTTATATCGGTTTCCAATATTTCGCTCTGAATCGATCAATATGACCGAAAGTCTGTATATCGAACACACTCGAACATTTTATTACCAGGCTACGGATTTTATGCATTTGCGATAAATATGGGTAGTTGCAAAAAATTTAAAGAATTTAGAAGTGCCATTGTATTACTTATGATCTACTAAAATTACTTTATGAAAATTTCTATTTAGTTTCTATTTCTTGCAATCGATGTAGACAATTATTATTTTGCATAAAAATCTGCAGTCTATTTATTACAATGGGTAATTCGTCAGTTGATAAAACAATGTGACACAGTCATAAGAAATTATGGGGAATATTTAAAAAATATAATTCCCTCTAATAAAAGTTAGATTAAATAATTTGTGCACTCAATATTGGCTCTTTCATGGGTTTGACTCTCGTGACATCCAGGAGCTTTATATTTCGCGCTTCTGCAACCTTGTAACTATGCAATAATTCGTCTAATCCCAAAGAAGTTTGATTTTTACGTTTAGTCCGTCTGCTAGCTAATAAAATGTGAGCGTAGGCTGCTTGCGAGTTAATTCGCTAAGAGGTATACAGGGAATGGCCACGTTTCAGGCCACATGCTGCACAACTTAGGGCTGACAGTCGCGACGAAGCGTATGGAAATAGAATTATTTTAGACTTATTTCTTTGTTTGTACGTACAGATCCGCTTTAAAATAGCCCTACTTTAATATTAGCCGCAATTGTACTGTTGGATGCTAGAAAGCCCTCGACGTAAATACAAACACCCTCTCTAAGTAACACGTTTAATCGAGGCATCGGAGGGAAAAACATCTTAACTCGAATTCAGTTGCTTTTCCGAATTCGCCTAATTTCATTCTTCGATCTTTTTCATATGTTCAAGTATACAAAATTCTAGAATACGCGTTCACAGTTTGCTAGTCAATGACCAATGTTTTTCGAACAGTGCTGCGCTTGTTGCACGGTATTGAATTTCCCTCGCGTTCCCGACGAAATAATTGAAACATGTCGCTAGAATCAGATTATATTTTTTAATTATTTAGCACGCAATTGAAATGGTACGCTAGGTAGAAGCTATATTGGATATAAAAATAGAACAGCTTGTAAAGAAAACTTTAAGTCTACTAAATGTTTCAAAAGGTGCTACGAACAATTTTTTGCATTGAAATGTAATTTTAGACGAAGATAATAATAAAATTAAAAATTCATTAACAACATATACATTGTTTTCCGTGTAATATTTCAATATTCGAATGCGATAAAACAATGATATAAATTCTAATAACAAATAATTGATTATTTGAACACTTCTGTAATTAACATCTTTATTTCATTTTTATTTACTTATTTCCGTTTCAACCTCTATTTCTAAAGAAATAATTAGCTTTCTTATTAATCAGATAACGATGACTGAATATTTAAATTTCCCGTTGATGAGTATTTTCAATGATCCCGGTTCTACGGTATATCCTCATTAAGTGCCGCGGGATTTCGGACGATGAGGTTCATTCGTATTATGCGTATAATCACTATACGTATTATGAATTGATTCCCTGCCTCGTTAGAGAGTATAGCAATCAGTGGTCTGTAAGTAAGCCCGATCCAGACATATAATCGATCCCACAGTGAATTTGCCGGTGAACTTGCAAAAAATTCATTACATGAAATATATACCAAACGATTGCTACATTAATACATATATAATTTCGTAGATGGAGGATCGCATAAATTAGAACGGTTAATGTCAAGACAGAATAGATGATCACTATACCCCTGGGTATTAGAATAACTTGCTCCTAGAATTACATAATTTCTATCCATTGAACATTGATATAACAAAGTAAACGATTTTTAGGTACATTTTTGTTACACGGTTTTTAGAAAATTATTCTGGTAATATATAATAACATGGAGTGCTTCATTTTTTTTTTCACTTCATTACTAACATGCGAATACATTTACTATTCAATCAATGTGCATCTGCTTCAAGTATAACAAATTCACTCTGCAGCAGATTTTTCGTAAATATTTAACCGTACTTATCCGTGTCCGCTGCATGCATAAACAATTTTTATAATGAGGTCAATCCGTTTATGGAGTACTTTCTGCGAAAAGCAACGCAGAAAAAAAAATTGCTGCATCCTCTGACGTGCAAATTTATTAGCAGTGCCATGTTCTCATGAAGTGACATGTGGCACGACAAGTTGACAGGCTTGTCAAAAAACTGTTTGGCAAGTGGTTGTTTGTATCATAATTAAAATAAAGTAAAGCATCAGAAATCCTTAGTGTGCTATCATTTTGTATGTACCCAACCATATGTTTATATTTTTTTACGCAGAGTTCGCTGAAATCACGTGAAGGCATGTTATGGTTCCATATTCGTATGACGTAGGGTTTACATATCACTCCGAATTTTCGAGCTATCTTCACAATGCGGAATTAAAGATAGCACATGCGTGCTATCTTTTTGTTTGGGAGTGTACATTTGTCTGCAACCGTACTGTTAGAGTCAAGCCAGAAAAAGCGCATAGATAAATATCTTATTGTCTCCAAAAGAATTTATGTGATCAGGTAATACAACTTAAACCTGCTCTAGACACCACTTGGCGGGTCCAAAATGGATGTTGTCATATAATCTGCGATAAATCGGCTCAAGAAGATCGTAGATCACTTCCGTTTGGTTCGTTGGAAAGCTGAAACTTCCTTCTTGATAGCCATGGTAGTTTCTGTCGCGAAAAAAAATTTTACAACTTTTCATGGAAGCTCGAAGTTGAGCCGAAGTTTGCTTGCCTGGATTCTAATAAAAAAAATAGAAACGATAAAAATGGCTCAGGTCCTCTAAAAGAGCAGACTTTCCCCTTTAAAATGAGCCTAGGATGATCTCCGTGCGATTATTTTGAGCGAAATTACAGTAGCGCGAAGATAGAGCGATTTTTAATGTATCTTTAATTCTTTACGATTGAAGCAAGAATTAGATGTCATGTTAAAATTTATAATAATTTATTAAACGTTGGTGAATTTAGTAATACCAATATTTTTTAGATGCCAATAAATTCAATGATATTATTTTATGAAATACTATTTTGAATAACATAATTTTTTAAATACCAATAACTCTGGTAACATAATTTTGATATTTAGTAATACAATTAATCAATTAAAGTGAAAAGGATTAATATGTATGTTTTTTGTCGCAGTTTAACGTTTTCTGGAATTTGTCATCACTTTACATGTCTAAAAATAATACCTGCTAAATACATGTGATCATACTTACTGACCGATGTTTACTTTTTCCAGCGAACTAAACTGTTGGTTTTGCGCTGATAAAACGCAATGCCATTAGCAGAAGAAAGAGCAAATACCAAGGATAATTCTAGAGTTCCAGGAATTTCATTCCGATATTTAATTGTTACACGCTCACCGAAAAAAGTTAACAAACACGTTCCACACATGCGCATCATTATTTACAATAAAATTTTGTTTAAAAAATTTTATAATTAGTTACTTTAATGAAATTTTATATAGCAATACATATAATTAGATATTTTAATGAAATATAATCGAGGTTCTAGCATGTTTCGTCTATTACAATATACAATAATATAATCGATATAAAATTATTGCTATGTTTAGAAATAAGTTTTATTTCAAACAATTTGGAAGAGTAGGACCGACTTTAGTCTTGTTCTGTCTTCTAGTCTTTATTTTTTTGCCATTCTTAGAAGGACAGAAAACTGTTCTTAGCAAGTGAATCACGTTGGTGACACTGTGCCAGTATGGTATCGAAACTTTCAAATGCGTTTCTCTCGAAACTATTGCGACAAACACAAAATCTTTTACGATTTTGTCTCACTAGATACCGCTATATTATTTCTATGTAAAATTGCGTAATTAGATAATAATTTAGTATTTGTTAATTTGTACTACTTTTTCCAAAATGGGCGTCAAATCGTTGTTCAAATTTTGTTATTTTTTTCTTTATTTTCAACTAGTCACTTTCAAGAAATACGAGTGATTTCGAGGGCTTTTAAAAAAGTGTTTCTGTTTTAAAAGGTGTCCAAATATTAATGCGAGTCACTGTAGATAATTTCGGCAATAGAAAGCGGGTCCCCAGTGGACGATGCATCTAAAGAGAACCGCCAACAATAGGCGTGAAGGCAACGCGTTGTATATATGGACGAATTATATATGCGAAAACTCCGAGGTAAATTTGTGGACGTTTGTAAATGTTGAAAGGAGGGTGAGGAGTGAGTGACATGAAAGTGCAGGCACGCGCAGATACAGAGAGCTAAAATAATGTCGTAACGAGCGGTCGATACGCGGTCCGAATGAAGAGAGTTTCGAGAAAGGAGGCGACTTTTCGATGAGTTGCTCGGCCAGGTAGGTAGTTTCGTTCGCCACGTTCGTAGAATGGTATTCGGATAGTTCGTGACTGGATTAAGAATTAGTTCATTGCGGTATGATGGTGTAAAGTTAAAGAGTTAGGCATGGTTTGCTCCAGGTGCTCCGTTTCGGCCGGAAACTGCGCAACCTATGGCATAACTCGCTTCTACTTTGTTTCCAGCAAGCGAACATACTCAATGCACACAATGATGGGCCATAAATAGCCCAGCGATAAGCAAATTCGCGTTTTTATAGGTTCATTTGCAACGTTAAGCACAGCGCACGGAAATGCATTCTGCTCATTCATGATTTTATGGGGTAACAAAGCTGCCAGCGCTGAGAATGCACCAAGTCGGCGAATTAAAAATCTGTTGGTATCGAGCAAATACAAACAGCGCTAACAATTTTTCCAAGTATCAATCAATTCAGTATTGCGATCAATTTATTAATACAGTTACTTGGTTAGAGAGTTAAACTAACTCTTTATTTATTTGTACAATATTCAGATAATAGAGAAAGCTTGCATGCAGTTTTTAATGCATCTAGTAAGATGTTAATTACAAATTATATTATATCATTGATCCAAATCGTATGGTGTAGATTTTTTACTATTGTATTTTGTAATTTAATCATAATTAGTACGCAATATATGTATAATAAAGTGCTCGTACATTACGTGTATAATGTATATATGTATACAAGTAACTGTATTTTTAATAACTCCAATTAATTGTATCACAACTATATTGCATTTTTATGGCACTTCATGAAAATGAAATAGAAACTACCGTAACAATCATAAATCATTAAAACCACAATTATAATTTACAAAATGTTGATTTAATAATAAAGATTCTTATCTAACATGTGAACTGTATGAAATTATTGAGTGACCTGTGTGAAAAAGTTATATGGATTGTGTGAAATAATTATGTGAACTTATTCTGTACACGAAAGGCATACGTTATATCCAATATAAATAATTTGTACTCAATTTAACACTGAGTATACTTTGACAAACAATAAATATTACATAAAGAATCTGAAGCAATATCTGAACACATAAGAAATCGGATATACATATACCAGAAGATTTAAAATCTATTGACGATGATTGTATAATTTTCGAAAGTCTATAATTAAGACTGTTGAAAAATACTGTTGTAAAATAATTTAAAATTCTATTAATAAATATAGTGTAGTGTTACGTCCTACTGCACTAATCCAATATACGTTATAAAGTACAGTTCGGGAGTACCTAGTCGGGTTTTATGGCGGCGGGCCTTGTGCTTGGGACCTCCGAAACTGGCTACGGCGTGGGCCTGTCACCCGTACTTTCGAAATCTACCTACCAACCGTCCCAAGGCACATGGTACGCCACCGGTCGCGGAAGACGGCACGTTTGGGACGCGGGGCAATTAACAATATTGCACCCTAGAGACCCCCTGGAAGGAATCGCGGTGCCACCTCCTCAGTCCCCAAACGTCGTTCCTTGCGACTCCGCGTCACTGGCATGGGCCCATCGCGATTGGACAGCCCTTTGCAACACCCACCCTTGAGTCGAAGGGGTAGGGAGGACCGAGGTGACGTCGAGGGTGACTTTCGGTCTTCCCAGCAGAAATGGAATAGAAATAGAAAAACCTACATCTACATCTTTCCACTATCTGCATCAAGCTCCAAAACACACGCGCCCACTATCAACTTTGTATTCGTGCGGAAAAACCATCGGTGAAATAAATAAGTTCAATCTCCGAACAAGTGTTGGTCGATTCTCCGATTTCGAAGAAGAACCCGCATCTCTTTTTTTTGGGAAACTCTCCCGTTGTGTCGTGCCGACATAACAGTAGAAAGTGTCTTTATTTATTTCGATTTACTCATTTATATGATATGATATGATATGATTAAATAATTAGAAAAACAATAAAACCCTTATGTCGGACAAAATGGCTGACTACACATACCTTTCAAATTGTTCACACTTTGAAGACTCTTTTATAGGAAAAGATTGAATAAATTTTTTGATACGAGCATAAATTATAATGAAAATGACTAAAATCTACATAAATTCAGTGTTAGCATTCTTATAGAGTAACGCACGTGTCAGTCACTTTCCCTTCACGGTAGGTTCGATGTTACAAAATATGACTTGATAAAACACGAATAAATGCGAGTGTCCCATAGTTGACGAAGCTATGGACATGGAGAAAAACTGGATTTGACGGAAACCCTTGACCTGTTACAAATTGATGCGTTTTTGCGATTATGCGAGTGCAATGCGGTAAATGCAATGGGTCGGTAACATGTCGCATTAGAAACGGTATCCTTGTGTAGCAACGGACGACGATGAAACACCGTGAAACGCGACGTAAATGTAGGACGTAATTAACACAACGCACACATCAAGCGATCTCGTTCCACTGTAAAGACGACACCGATCTATGTTAATGGAATTGCGTCTGTTTACTTAGCTATTTGCAGGATTAAGCTCTTACCCACGGGATTAATGATGCGTCCGGCGAACAGATATATTTTTAATCACTGGGAAAGCATTATAACGATGAAAGGGTCCACCAATTTCATTGACATGATCGGTACGTACGTGTGGTTAACCAGCGAGTTTTCTATAGTGATTTTTGTTAAGAAACCCGTTTTTCAAGTAAAAAAATAATTTAATAACATCACTAAAAGACTGCAAAATTCCTAAAATCGCTATCTTATGTCCCTTATATGGAACATAGGAACGGTCTAGAGATCTCCTTCGCATTTCTGCTAACGCGAAAAATACGCATATTACGTATGTAAATATGTACATTACATAATGCTCTCTTCATGGTATGCAAATTTTGTGTACACCGTTTCCATCGAAACCATCTGTTACATGCAATGAAGACGTTCAAACGAGAGCAATGTTTTTGTTTCATTTTGCACAGCTGTGCAAGTTCAAATGCAACAGCGGTGGGGACATTAGTATTCGAATAGTTTCGAATATATATTTAACTAAAATAATTATTCGAATTAATTGTTTTCAGTCGAATATTTTATTCGAATAATTCTTTAACTTTTATTCGAATAAGTCTTTAATTTATATTCAAATAATTCATCAATTTATATTCGAATTAGTCTTTCATTCATATTCGAATAAATTATTCGAATAGAGATTGTAAAATTATTCAAATAATAATGCGAATTGATCGATTTTCCTTGCATAATGTTTTGAGCATATACGTGCTGTAAATATGAATCCTGAAATGTACGATGACTTTCGCTGTACGTGTTTAATTAATTGTAAAAATTAACATCGAAGACATTAATCAATAAAATGTGGGTAAACGCTATATTCTATAATTGTTGCTGATATCGATTATTTTCCGAATGAATACTTGTACAATTCAATTCTTATTCAAATAACAACAACTAATTATTCGAATGAATGTTGACTCCAATAAAATTCAATTTGGATAAATTGTCACCTAGATAAATCCGTATTCGATTGAATACTTATTCGATCATGTGAAATAAATTTTGATACGTTATAATGCTTATCTTTGATCCATAATCGAAATAAAATGTTACCCAAACTTGGAATGCAACTGGTTCACATGCGCAATGCAGCTCTCATTATGTCTAACGACAGGAATAGAAAATACGGTTTTCTTTGTACAGATACGAAGTAGCTGAAGTATGGAGTGTAAATTAAACGAACCGTCAGGTCTCATTTTCCTTAGGGACCGCCGATTCTTTAGGTTCAGCTTCACAGATTGACTCAACGGAAATGGTTCTTCTTTGTGCGCATGCCCAGAGAGAAGAAGAACCTGCGGTCTAATTGGCTCCCCCTCTCTCGCTCTCGTGTTCTGTCTTTGTTCGTGTATACCTATGTAGAGATAATTCACTTCGCGGCGACCGCATGAAGAGACTGCTGACGTTTATGCATTTATGGCATGTATGAATTTGAAAAACCAACTCCAGGTGGAAATGAGTCGGCCAATCAGATACCAGAACACGAATAAAATAGGAGGTCTTTTACTCGTCGGAACGCCGAGCCATTTCTCCTAATTTTTAGCCGCTTACGCATTCATGTAACAATAGTAATCGAGATCAATAGTATTTCTAGGCCTGCTTTTAGCTGCGCGAGATTATTTGATGGAATTGTAAGTGCGACGAGAATTGTAATAAGATGGTTCAGTAGTCAATCAGTGTACAACTGATATACAATTGTAGACACATTGTATCTTTTACGTTGTTACAAATATTCGAACAAAAGCTTGTCGAAACATCACGTTTTTATAACTGTATTATTCTTTCTGCTATAGAAATATACAAATATGTTAAGTTTTTCTACAAACATCACCAGAAATGTAAAAATTTCTTGAATCTATTATAGTTATTCATTGCACTTCGCTTGAATTCTAAATGAATTCTAAATAAATTCAAGTGAGTTTTATTATAATACATGATTGGATACAAGATTGTAGTCAATCGTTTTCTTTAAAAACATTTTTAGCATTCCAATAATTCTAAAATAATTAATTGGAAACGGACCGGTTGACCACAATGGTTCGGATTGGACGATTGAACAGTGAATGAAATTTCTAAGTTACTGCTGTTTCCTGCAATAATTGCATAAATGTTTATTTTGCATAAAGTTCCGCAGGCTATTGAAAATGGTTTCACAACATTATCAATTCAATTCACAATACGCACTTAATTATTCCAATGTTTCATGCCGCTCACGTATAACGGGGATTCCATGAACAACAGCGGTTACTACATTCTGAACGAATACCATAGACTTTCGAACTTAACGTGACCCCAGAGAAAAGGTCCCACAAAATGAGACCGATTGATTTCCATGGACAATTAGCTTCAACAAATTAGTAGGTCAATGATGTTGATCGTAAATTTCTCAGAGTGTGCGAAACGTGCTTGGAATTGAACGCGGATTCAGCCGGGACGTAAATCCGAATCACTTCTACCCTTTGCTAAACCGTGCAATGCTCTATAATAATTTTCCAAAGGTTACCGCTGACGTCTGCGAAAGTTTCGCGAACATGTGGCTGACACTTCGCAAATGAAGGTTGCCTATATATCTGTCGCTCTTATTGTCGCAAATAAAAGACTTAACATGGAAGGCGTGGAAATTCGCAAGTTTCGATTCCATTTGGATTCCGAATATGTACAATATATGTAATGATTTTGATTATGTTATTTATTGAGTCGTTTGTAACTTTATACAAATTCGTTATAATTTTATATAAATTTATTGTTGTTAAATGTGGGTGTATCAATTTTAACTTGCTAAAATTGTTAAAGAAAAAATCAATTTGCATTTGATTTTAATGTTTCGCAATTGATGTATCAAATTTTTCCTTTGCAAAAGAATCGTCTAAGTCAAACCTAATAAATATAAGGTCAATTAAAGTGTTATTTTTCTTGTACCATTAGTAATCATCAATTGAGAATAATGTAACAATATCCTGTTTATCATAAATGCATAAAACCCGCGCTATATTTATAACATCGAGGTATACTTGACTTTGCGAACGAAATGAACAATGTATCGATATTCACTTTATGTTTCATTTATTTTATATTCCTTATTATTCTGCAGAGACAAGAGTGGCATCCAAAATACCGAGAGAGTCTATTCCTCAGAGTAATGTATGTAGTCTCCTTCGAAAAGTAGCGTGCTCATCGCATACTGTCATACACGCGTATAGTTTTCCATATATTAAAGCTATTGACACGAAGATCAGCATATGTAACACGGTTACAAACCGCTGTCCTAGTATTATCCGAGTTTACGTCTGCTGTGCATTACTGAGAATTAATAGCCCCGACCATACAGGATCGGTAAGTATATCACTACGGAACGTCCATCTGCACAATTGCATTGATACGTTAGGGCTCGTTAAATTCACAGTGGCGCGATCTGTTACCATCGAGTGACTACGTCATCTGCAGGCAAGTACAACGTAATCTAATATGTCATCGAAGATAAATGGCGAAGCATCCATTGTCGCTAACAGACGTCTCTGCAAACGCGTCGAATCTTAAAACTTCACGGAACTACCTACCTACCTACCTACCTACCTACCTACCTACCCCTCGCTGCGAATACTCGATCGAAATCAGAAACATCTGAGAAAACGAAAAATTCTGATGCATGACGAACTGAAGTATTTGCACACCTTTTGCAACACTGTTTTCAAAATTCAACTAAACAAATTGAATTTTTCTTAACTGTTGAATGAACTAATTTATTGTGCAATGGCTACATTACATTTCTTAAATTTTTCTACTACCTGCAATGATAAAAAGGATAAAAATTCCAAGTCATCCCAATAATACTACAAAGAACACTGCCCAACATATGAAGCATGATTAAACTTATTTTTTCAGAGGTAAAATTATAAGAGTAAAATATGCATTTTGTATTTAACCCTTCTTTGCATGATTTTTCCTATTTTTTTAAAATAAATCAGGTTGATGTAATTAATGCTCTAGATTAAAGGAAAAATATTTAAAAAAATCCTAGTATAAATAAGAATTTGAATTATTTAAAAAACAGTATGATGGAAATTTACATCATTATGCATTGTTACATATATAGCTCAGTGCTAAATAAATCAAAAGATATTGTTTACTTATTCTCCTTTATTCTAAATGATAATTTAAAAAACAATTATTATTTTTATTCAAGCACAAATTAACTCCACATTTATTACACGAAATTGTGGAATAGCCTTTACATTTGGGAATTTTACACAAACAGTGGAATGACAAGTTCTAGGCTTGTTAATTGACAGTGACGTTTGCTATTTTTTGACAACTGCGTTTTGTTGTACGCAATAGTCATTTATAAAGTTGCCAGCAACAACAAATTTAAAGTTTACAGTTTTTGAGTACCTTTTTTTCTTCACTAAATGTTATGATTGAAATTTCCATCATCATGCAAAGAAGGGTTAATGGCTTAATATATTAATCGAAATATGTATACCGCTCTTTATAAAAAGATAACGACGATCTTCGTATTATGTAAAATGTATAAAATCAATATTTTTCAATATCTTTATAACGGAACATATTTTTGTTCCTTCCATATAACATACTAATTGATTAATAAACGTAGGCGTCTGATTAATGTTTTCAGACCGAAAATATTCAAAGATATTTGAAAGAAACGGAGCTCACGATTAAGCGTGAAAGAAAAGCTGTAAAAATCTTTAATGCTTTATAAATCGTTGGAAATGGCTGCGTTATGAGCTGCACAAACAAAATTCCTCCCATGGAGCAGCGTTAAGTGGAACGGTGAATGCGATTCCGAAGTCGTTCCATTGAGTAGTGACCAGCTCTCTTTCCGGCACCGACGAAACTTTATTCTACTGGCAAGAAAAGTTTACGATCCGGATGAGCGGTTTTTTCATGAAACCTGAAGCGAAATGTAGGGCGAGATCGGTGCAAACAAAGCCCCGAATATTACCTGCTAACGCTCCCCGCCATTGTTGTAAAACGTGACATTCGTTTTGGTATGCCGCAGCTTACGTTCGAAATACTCGGCCGTAATAACGGTAACAAAGCTTTGTAGCAGCTCTCTTCTTAACGGAGACAGTACTGTGGTAAACAAATTATTTTTAACTGCGCAGAGATAATAGAGCAATTTCATTAGAGTACATTTGTTGATATTTCATCTTTTTTCTTTACTCTAAGCTCATATTAATATCAAGTTCATTAACGATCATAGTAGATTCAACAAATTCAACCATGCACTGATATGTTGGAGTCATGAGTGATTTTAACTCTATTTTATTTTAACGTCTACTACTCTAATTTTTAATAACAATTATCATAGAAACCACGAATTAAATGTTTGAAAAAAAAATGGATACTATCAATGAGTAAATATTATCAATCAAAGGTGCCTTAAATTCGTGCCGTTGCTAATCGAGTATGAAACAATTGAATATGAGTTAGTCTTACGTTTTCAAAATTTTGTGGATTAAAAGTATGATATGAAAATTAAAAAAACTAGAGAGATTCGTGACGCTTTAATTTAAGTGGAAAACTTGAAGCTGCTTGGACAGCTCTGCCACGGCGATCGTCTATCTGCAGTTATGTAAATGCTCCACCTCGAAATCTTGATTCGATGGTCCAATTGACCTTCTTAGAATCTTTTCATTGCTTCGGAGTAATAGAGAGAAAAATATATAATAGCGGGTAATATGTAATTAAAGGTGCGAAATCACATGCACTCATTAGGAATAAAGTCCATCCACGCGTGACAATATACGATCTGTTCCCAATAGATTCGATGTAATAGTAACAAGTAATTTCAAACACTTCTGACATTAGTATGTTTCCACCTTAATTGACACTAAGCCACAAAGCTTTCAACGTTGAAGATCATAGCAGTTGACGTAGCATAAGTTAAATAGCTGACTGTCATAGTGTGTTCGCTTCTCACACAGCAAATGTAGGAGTTCCGTAGTAATAGTTTCATCAGGTGGAAAATAAAGAACCATTTGCTAGATTGATTTTTGTATTTCAGCTATTTGTTAAAATTCATCGAATTACATCAACTAGGGACACGTGTTCTTGGCTTAGGTACGAGATTTTCGGCTCTCGCTAAAAGGGGTTAAACGCTCGTGAAAGAACCGATCGATCGCTTTTTCCACGATGTTCTCGTCCTCGAATCGATGACCCTAAAAAAGGAGAATTCCGAATGCTAATTGCTCGACATTTTCTTGGGTGTGGAAAGCGACAATTCTTCCAGGACGGACCACTCGCGAGGTAATTTGACCAAATTAAGGAACCAATTTCGAGAGCCGTTCGCATCGATCGTCAAGAGTCTCTCAACGGAGATTGCAGTTCGCAGTAATTACTAAAAATTAATTTTCATCAATATCCATCCTCCCGTTCTACGGCGCGGAACTGATTTTTAACAACGGTTTGCCTTATCAGAGATCTTGAAAACGTCAAGACGGTACATCGAATGTCTGTCTTTTACATCGCACGACCTTTAACATCCGGACACCCGTGCATAAAATTCACAGGGCGCCGTGAAAGCACGCCACATCCATTAGGCACATCAAGCTTTATTAGGATCTATGGGACATAAAATGATTACGAAAGTGAATGTTACAGTAAATTTCGTTTTTTGTACGATTTTTATGAATATTGATGTTGGAGTCAACGATTAAAAAAATACGCACATGTCCCTGGAAACCGTATTGCGCTAAAACGTTTTTAAATGTTTTATATGGAAAGATATAACAATATTAGTATTTTAGACTAATATCCATAGTCTAATTAATTAGGTCTACTATATATTATTACTACTAGTGGAATTGATTAAGAAGTTATTAAATGTCAATTGCAGATTTTACCTAAAATTGTGAAATTATAGTGAATAAATAATACGTTAAACAATGAAACACTTTCGCGATTGAACATTTTTGTTTCTGTTAAACGAACCTAAATGAATACAAAAGACGTTAGAAATACTATAAAAATACAGGATCGTATAAAAAGCAACTGTTGAAAAGTGAAGGCATAGAAAACAGATAAAATTGTCGATAATCGCCAGTAGCGCGCTTAGAGATGTCAGTTGCAAAAAGTGGCTGAAATGGAGGGTCGGAGTTAGCACGGAAGAGGCTGCCACGCGGCTAACATAAGTGGATACTACTGCAACATATACTTTGCGCTCGTACACATCGTACACATAGTACACACGGTAATATACCACTCTCGCGCTCTCTCCCTCTCTCTTTTTGATGCAGTCATCTAATAACTCCAGCAACCACGGCGTCACGTACCTACGTGTTGGAATAATTGTGCGGTATTCTATTACTGTCTACAGAGATTATGATGACTAGCATTTGCTTCGGGTATTCTTACTTTACGTATTATACAATTGCGTATGCAATTAAATTGAGGATCTCGAAGACGTAGCTTCTCCCATCGATCTAGTAGCCAAACCGCGAAGCTGAGCTTATAATGAAAATAGTCTGCTAATTATGCATACGATACTTGGTTCAAAAACTCGTATAAATTCGGAATTTAAGATAAAACTACCACCAATTTCGTGTAAGCCATTTGCTCATTTGGTACTACCTATTAGTGAGTACAGGCAGGTAAACACATAATATTGATGAAATGGCGACAGTAATTACGGCCTCAAAGGATAATCAATATTCGATAATATTATGGCCAATAACGTGTTTACAGTTGTAATAAAATACAAATTACGATTGCGGTATTGTACAATTTCCAATTCAATGCTCATGCTGGATTAAACGTGCTACGAAATATATTCTGATATTGAAACAAGTCCCGGCAATAAGTTTAATAACTTTTTAAGTCCAATTAATTTAACCAACTAAATGTAATTAATATGCTTTGTCTTGTTAAAATCCTGTATTTAATTATTTTAACATAAACTTGCTTATCACTATTAGGAGCGATGAAAAATTCCTACATTAATTGTACAAATTAATCATTAGCATTTCCTAATTCGAAGCAGCGCTTGGTACGTTCCACAAAGATACACCTTTGCCGCTCGAGGTGTAACTACTTTAGTTCTCTTCAAAAGGATCCAAGGTCATTCCTTTCCAACCATTACACCAATTAAATGTATCCCTATTTAGTGACGACCCGGTGATGAAACAAGCATCGGTTAGTTTACGAATTATTTATCTATAACCCTAGTGGCGCTCCAGCGATGAAACAAGCACTGAGCCAGTCCATACATTCCTCATCAACTTCTAAAAGAAAACCACATCAACCTCCAGCCACAAAAAATCTTTTATACAAATTTGTCACGAAATATGTATTTTAACTTCCTTGAATTTATATGAAATATCTGGTGGCAAAAATACTTATTTAAAAATTGATTTACGGTGATGCAAAACAAAGCGTAAAATGTTGATGTGGATTATGGATGATGAAACGAAATGCCCTGGAGATATTTTACGAAGATAGCTTCCTAACGATACTCCATTTTCGTAACATAGCCTGAATTCTCAATGCAGGTTTATCTTGAGACTTTAGAATATTATCCAGGAAAAGCGTCAGCAGACTTATACATAGAGCTTGTGTATGCTTTAAATAAACAAGTATATTTCGGAAACTAAACGTCGTTTTTGGTTTATCTTTTCACGTGAATAATTATTAATTTGTTTACTTTCGTATATTTGAAATCGATAAAAGTATCACAAAATTGTTCTTAATTTTTTCGATGATAAATTGAATTTACATATTGTTAAGGGTAATTGCAAATAGTGGTGCAAGAGAACACAATCTTGCATTTACTATAGTGTATTTCATACACTTTTTTACTTTTAAGGAATTTGCAAACAAGATTTTTTTGCAGTAATCACAGCGCAGCGCACAATAATAATACGTTGGTACCACGCCAAATAATAAATGCTTGGAAGAAAATTACGCTAATGTGAGTTGCAACGCGCGCAAAAGTTCTACTTGTTATTCAGGAAACGTTCTCACATCGATACCAGACGGATATATTCGATGCATGAAGAGCGACGTTTATGACTTTCGCTCTTTTAAAAGACTGACACTGTGGATAGGCTACTGTCGATCGCGTGGTGGAGGAAAACAATTCAGAATTGTTGATACAGTTTGTCGCAGACGGGGAATCAAGGACGAAAGCATTCGAGAATAAAAGAAGCAATGACATATAGGACATAGTGTTTAGAAGATTAAATGCTAGGACAACAGCTGGTTCGATAGAAAAAGAAGTACTATTTCATCAGTATTACGATAGCTTCGAGATCTTCTAATGGGAACTAAGGAGTACCGTGTATTCGCATAATTAGTAAACTGTGGATCTTTATGCGAAATAAAATGTTTCTATGTCAACTGCAAGAAGCTGAGATTAATTAAAAATCTATTTCCTCATTTAAAAATGCTAAAAAAATAAAAACAACTTAATTTCTTAGAAAAGAAAAATAATCATTTTATCCACTTTCGTAAAGTAATTCAGCTTACTATTAACTATTCTTTTCTATATGTTACAAGCGCTAAGTATGAACATTTGAATACTTTTGCGAGCCTGATTGCATCCTGGTGACAATGCTGGTATTAAGACATAAGGAAACATTTTTTAAGTGTTAGTTCAAGCAAGCTTGCGTTGCATAATTTGCTAACCTACAAGATTAGTACCGCGGTCGGAGGCTTCGTTAATTAATTTAATATGAACTGATTTAACTAAAGTCGAGCTCTTAATAACTTCGCCGTAAATTCAATAGTGATTCATGTGTTAGAAATCTCAAGATGCGATTTAATACTGTTCCGAGCAATGGATTTAATAATGTTCCGCAGTGGATTTCACACCCACGAACAGTGCGCGATAGGCGACAGCGATTAATTTCTAATGGAATTGCTCGCGATGGGAAACTCGGTTTATAATTTGTCAGCTGCGTAATTGCCTCGTGAGGACAGTTTATACGTTCAAAGATTCATCAGCGGCGTTCGAAATGTGAAGCGGATAAAGTAAAGCGGAGAAAATGGAAGTTAATTAAACAAAGGAATCAAATCGCTGGTTTCTTAGTCTTCATTTCAACTTTGATCAAATTATAAATACTCTTTCATAAGAAATGGTTAAATAAGCATTTCAATTAAACCGCGTGCCATGATAAAAACGACGAGAAGTTTAAATCGCTTTTGACAGTTTTAAAACTAACAATTGTTTTGCGAAGTATTAGAGAATATGAAAAGAAAATTAAACATTTCTGAGAGATGATAATTGAAAAATTGTCTCTACGTTTCGGAATTGATGCAGACAATTTTTATTTTAACTCCTCGCAAACGGTTAAAAATTAATAATATTATGATATATAAACGTAGCGTTTGTAATCTACTTATTTAACCACTGCATCTATGTTTTTAAATCTTGATGCTATTATTGCAAAACAATCCACAATTATTGACGTTAAAGATGCGCACAGAAATCGAGTTTCATTTTCCTCGAACGCAAAATATCCATGGAGGAATCTTCATCCGAGTTGGGGAAGAATTCTTGCGGTATGAGAACTGTGGCGACCTGATCTTCTCCAATCAGATGTTCGCATAAATTCAGTTCGAAACTTTGACGTCAAATATATATATATATATATCGAAACTTATCCGTGCGCATTGCTGAAATTCATGGAAGTAGTAGTTTCACTGCAATGTTACGGAAAGCTGTTAATCCTCGAGGATAGAAAAATTGTAAAGGACTTCGGGGCTAGTTCTGTGAAATATTTTGTGTTTGATACCAATTTCGGTTGCATTCGATTTCGACTATTTTCATTGACCACTCGACGATCACGTAACAATACTATTTGTAAAAGAGTCTTGATCCTGTTGGCAAAGTGATAACTTAAAATTCTATAGATCAATCCATGTAATCGCGTGACTGTGCATAAATTAACGTATTGTTACGGCGACTTGTCTGAATGTCGACGTAATGTGGTATTGCTCTGTGGTGAACACCCTTTAGAGAGAATAGCTGAAGACAGGGGTTGCCACGAATCTGTTGTGTCAATAGACAGTCAGCAGTCGAGACCGGACCGTCAAGCGATTCGTAACGATACATTCTATCTATATTGTATATTGTATATAAACGAGTTGTAAATACAATGCCGCGACGCGACGCGCGTAACACGTGTAGTGAAATTCACAACAGTATTTATAAATATCTATAACATCGGCATACGTTATTATTTTGTAAAAAATTAGCGCGAATTTTCGATGCGACGTTCACAAAGAATGGAAGATAGTGATTCACAATTAGGTCAAAACCGTCGAAGATGAATTTGTAGTAAATAAATCATTCGTACATGAAAGTAAATCAGAAACAGAAATGAAATGTTTCGAGATTATAAAAAGCTATTAAGAAAAAGAACGTGGCTCGTATGTGGTAACATACGCAAGGAAGTAGAGATTATTGTATTATGTAACGTTAAAGCGAAAGCATTTTGTAAAAGATAAGCGCCTTACGAGCCGCTTTAAAAGCACAGAAACACAAAGAGTACTCTACGTAATTGTTCGTACCATTTTAAGGGGAGGTTCATTGTTATTTTATATAATTCCTTCGAGCTCGTAGCATTTCTTGCGAAAACCTTTTCTGTATCACATTATTGTTTCAACAGTCGCGACACGTATCTTCCATAACTTTCAATTTAAAGTAACTCGCTTGCTTCGAATAAAATAATGCAAGTAGAGATTTACAAAATAAAAGACATTCGTTTGTTAGAAGTTATCTTTAGACGGCGAATTTTTGTGCAATATGGGGTACCTGGTACCCCTGGGCGTATCAGCCTTCCCCGGGTATGGCGGCTCTGCCCGGGGTGACACTCTTTCCGACCCTACTCGTGGGACGAATTATGAATGGTACACTTAAAAAAACTAACGAGGAGGGAGGGAGTGCAGTGAGGGATGTGGCAGGGGACAGGGTCCATGTGTCGAGCACAACGGCCAGACGAATGCGGACCCCCAACCGCTGTCGGGGGGGGGGGGGGGGGGGGGGGGGGGGGGGGGGGGCGCGCCGGGGGGGGCGGGGGGGGGGGCGGGGGGGGGGGGGGCCCCGAGGGGGGGGGGGGGGGGGGGGGGGGGGTGTTGCGCGGCAGGAAGCGCCGCGCGATGGGTCCTGCGGGGAAACAGGAGGAGTCCGACGCTGAGTCTGAGGAGGAGGTTACGAGGGTGGCTTCTACCTCCAGGAGCCTGCAAGATAGTGGGGCTCACACCCTAAGGGCTGCCGCACAGACCACCAGGGCGACTATCGCTGAGCTGGCGACACGGTTGGCGTCCAATACTATAGCGGCTTTGGAGACGGAGATGACCCTCCTCAAGGGTCAAATGGCGGAGCTGGCTAAGGAGGTAGCCAGGCTCCGTCAGACAGGGGACAGGCCGGCGGCGACGCAAATGCCGCCCGTTGCACGACAACAGGCCGCGAGGAGTCGGCGCGGGAGGACGGGGTGGAAAGTGGCGGTAGGGGCCGAGACGTTGCCGGATCATCGATACATCGTGATCGGCCTCTCCGCTGAATCCCCCCGGCGTAGCCCTAACAACATCTCGATCAGGACGCTCTGATGGCGGCAGCCCATGTCGTGGCCTGGCCAACTACATCGGCAGTGTCTGTCGACTGGCAGGTGGAAGCCCATTGGTTCCGGGGCACTATGACGTCGATCTGCGACGTCGCTATCCCTGGGCCACGGCTCACCCGAGGAAGGCGATGTACTGGTGGTCGCGTGCAGCGCCAGTACACTCGTGCCAGACGACGACGTCGTTCCGATGAGGAGCGGGCTGCACAGCTGTATGGGCAATACAGGCAGTCGGTGGTTTCTCTGCAGCTGGTCATCAGGCAGGCGAAAGCCCAGGCATGGAAGGACCCCCTCGGATCGCTTAACCCTTTCCTTACGGCAGTCCGCGCCGCCGGAGTGACGTCCCTGTACGGGTCACCGCGCCGCGAAGTGTACACTTTGCTCGTCAGTAGTCTTCGATATTCGGATTAACGTTTTTCAACGCCACTTTGTGATTGACTTGTATGTACACTCTTTTAAGAGCTACATAACAACTATTACATCGTATTATAGGAATACACATCGATTAGAGACAACAGTTGATTATACGTCGACTTATATAGTCAACAAATAGGTCGGCACACGTACCCACGGGTCGTCGCACGGATGTCGTCTATAGGCGACACGTACACACAGGTCGTCGCGCGGATGTCGCCTATAGGCGACACTCGTACACACAGGTCGTCGCGCGGATGTCGCCTATAGGCGACGCTCGTAGCGAAAGGGTTAATCAGGACCCTTAGGGGCGCCCGTATAGGCTGGTTATGGGGCGTCCTTCGCCCCTGGGCGCCCCCTATTACGGAGAGCCTTGACCCCCAGTTGCTCGGGAGGGTCGTGGATGTCCTGTTTCCGCCATGTGCGGAGGCGTCCCGACCTTATTCCGAGACGGAGAACCACGCATGGTCCTCCGAGTTTGGGGAACCGAGCAGGAATTGGCCAGGGCCGTCATATGGCTCCGGAGCAAAAGTACTGCCCCGGAACCGGACGGAATACCTGGCCGCGCCTGGGTGCTTGCCATGAGCGTACTGGGGAAGAGGCTCATGGCCCTTTACACGGCCATGCTTAGGTTGGGGACATTCCCCGACCCGTGGAAGGTTGGTCGGATGGTCCTCTTAAAAGAGGCGGGGAGGCCGGCGGAGATTTCGGCTTCCGAGAGCGACGGTCGACGATAGAAGCGATCGACCGTGTCAAGTCCCTCTCGGAGGGGGCCGTGGTACGGGACAGAGTGTGCTTGGCGGTATCGTTACATATCGTTAATGCCTCTAACACCCTGCCCTGATCCG
Organism: Augochlora pura; assembly: GCF_028453695.1. Lineage (NCBI taxonomy): Eukaryota > Metazoa > Arthropoda > Insecta > Hymenoptera > Halictidae > Augochlora > Augochlora pura. The sequence continues at coordinate 17,706,562 of NC_135778.1, read as the reverse complement.
CCATTATGGAGGCACTCGTGGTTCATCGGGTGCCTTCTGATCTAAGGGCGGTGATCGCGGCCTACCTGCGGGACAGGTGCATTGAGTATCCTGGCCGGTACGAGTGGACACGGAGGGGAGTTGAGCACGGGGTCCCACAGTGGTCCGTTTTGGGTCCACTGCTGTGGGATCTCCGATATAATTCCGTCCTGGAGGCCCCACTCCCTGACGGGGCCACTACAGTCTGCTATGCAGACGACACTTTAGTGGTCACCGTCGGGGACTCCTTCGAGAGGACTATCCGACGAGCGGAGGTCGCGGTGGCGGCCGTCGTCGCGAGGATCCGCGATCTGGGGTTGAGGATTGCCCATGAAACGACCGAGGCCATCTGGTACAAGAGGCCTCGGTGCAGGGCACCCCAGAGATCGTGGATCCGGGTGGAAGGAGCCTGTGTGGAGGTGAGGTCCGAGATGAGGTATTTCGAGCTGACCCTCGACAGCCACTGGAGTTTCGGGGCGCATTTCAACCGCCTCGTCCCCCGAGTGGTGAAGGCGGCGGCTTTCATGAGCCGCCTTTTCTCGGGGGACCCGAGGATGCGGTGCACCGCTTATATCTGGGCGTGGTGCGGTCCATGATTATGTACGGGGTCCCAGTATGGGCCACTGCGGTCCTGGCTGGCCGGCGTAGGAGACTTAGAAAGCTCCTGCGCCGGCTGGAAAGGCGGATGGCAATGCGTCTCATTAGAGGATACCGCACCACGTCTACTGTGGCGGCGCTGGCTCTGGTCGGGGATCTTCCCTTCGAGCTCGAGGCAGCGGTGCGGGCCTACGTATATCGGACCCGCATCGTCAGCAGGGCTCGGGGATCCCCGTCGGAGCCGGAGTGGGTCCAAGATCCTGAGCTCCGGGCCCGGCGACTGGCGTGGGCTACGTGACGTGAGGAACTTCGGTCCCACGCCGGCAAAGGCGTCGCCGGGGCTCTCCTGCCACACCTTACCAGGTGGCGGGAGAGGCGGTTTGGTTAGGCTTACTTACCGGGCGACGCAGGTGATAACTGGCCATGGTAGTTTTGGCCAGTACCTGTGTCGCATCGGTAAGGAAGCGGCATGTCACCACTGCGACGATGCGGTGGACTCGGCGCAGCACACACTGGGTGTGTGTCCCGCCTTTTCAGCGCTGCGCCGAGTCCTAATAGACGAAATTGGGCGCGACCTCTCACTCCCCGGCGTAATTGGGGCAATGCTGGGGAGCGAGAGGAAGCGGAAGGCGTTGGTGTCTTTCTGTGAGCGGGTCATGCTGCAGAAGAAGGCCGCCGGGGGGGGCGTCGGGAATCACGCATTGCCGACGTCGCCAGTCGTGCCCTGGGGAGCCTCTCCAGGCACCCAATGGCTCTGCGTAGGAGGGTGCATAGGGTCACGAGCAGATAATAATGGCGGGCGGCGGGCACGGTTATCCCGCCGTCCGCCAACAGCTCCCCTTTGTCGGGAGCTGGGGGGGGGGGGGAGGCGCTGGTGACCTCTCGTGCGTATGCCCGTAGTGACGAGGTAGCACACCAGAGCCACCCTCTAGGTGGCCTGGTTGAGATTAATACTGGTGACCTCTGGCCCACAAAGTCCAACCTTCACCTGCTCGCGGTGTGGGCCGGTAACATTCTTTCTTAATAAGATTGGCGAACGAAGGCCTTGGCACGGTATTTGCTGGGGGCAGTTTAGCGTGAATCTCGTTGACCGTCAACGGCGTCAAGAGTCATAGAGTCTTAATACCGATATACCTATCTACATTATTATAGTACGTGATCGGACAGTGGCTGGGTCCGTCACTTTAGCTGGAGTATTTTGCCCTACCATCCCGTTGGTGCGTGAGAAGGTGCTCGACACCCGCCACCAACGGACTAAATCAATATTCGATATAAAAATTATGCTGGGTTTTATTAATGGATTCAGACCGTCTATAGCGAATGTACAGAAGAAGCCCTCCCTGAATTGGGTTATTACTATAACTATAAGAGGGCGCACATAGGAGCAGAAGACTACCGGTGGGTGACAGTGGTGCAGTCACTCACGAATATAATCGATGTAGGTAAAGAGGCATGAGGGTGTCTTCATGGCTATTTTGACTTTTACGTTGCTACACCTCAGTGGCAGCGGAATATCATACAGTAAAAGATGTCCTTCCGCCGACATGGAGGCAAGACTGGAAGCTCTGGACCTGCGAAGTGGATCAACTCGGCACCTTTGCAGGGGGTGTCACCGCTGATTTTCTATCTTGTAGGTGGAAACACTTAGTTTCCGTGCGTATGCATATAGTGGCGAGGAAGCACACCAGAGCCACCTTCTAGGAGGCCTGGTTGAGATTAATACTGGTGACCTCCCCGGGCGGCCACGATGCCCAGGACGGAGGCCCTGGGCATTATAAATGCGGCCGCCGAGATCTGAGCCGTGTGGGGTGCGACCCCCCGTATCGCTATGTCAGTTAAATGGGGGGAGGGCGTAAACTCCCCCCGGGACACGGCCGGCCATCGTAAAGGTGGCCGGCCAAGGCGAGGGGGAGCCGCGGTAGCGTTCTCAGAGAGTTCCCGTGGCTCCCCCGAATCCACCAGGTAAAGGATGTGCGTCCGAAGGTCGCTGCGGGGGTTTTAGTGGGTTGAAACCTACACTGCCCCCGTCAACGCCCCCGAGTTACGGGGGCGTCTGACATGCAGATTTCCCCCACGTTTAAAAAAAAATATGAAAATTGTTTACATTAGATGCAAGACACGCGAGCTGTAAATAATACAATAATTAATTATTGTAAATAATACAATAATGTTTTTTAAATTCTCTAAATATGTTCAGTTGACACGAATGTATAATAAATGTATAAAATCCGCAGTCTAGTTTTCGCAATACCCACGGTTTTTTCTTAACAATACGTTTAACGAAACTTTAATTCGAACGTAAGCTTGTGTAACCAATTTAATTTAACGCTACAAAAATATACAATAAATTACTTGCATATGAAAAATGCATATGTTGCACAATCGATTCGCAGGCCTCTGTTTCCCGTAATTGGGAGTGTAGTTTGAACATGGTTCGCAGCGTATCAATGTAACAACAATTAACGGAACGAAGCGCTACCGTTGAAAGCGCAATTATATGTTTTTATTAAGGAAATATTTTACCTGATAAAAACGGGATTTCCGTCGATAAAAACCTTGCATTAATTAAAGCACAATATGCGACGCAGAAAAATATCGGTAACGTAAAAGTACTGAAGAAAAAATTTGAGTATATCCTAAATTAATTTTTGTTCTTCATTACACTCAAACCAATTTGCATTGTTGTCTCATTATTAAATTTCATTTTAAGCTAACGCGCGTTATTCATTTCCAGAGTCTCCTGATACCCACCCTATAAATATTTAAATTATATAATTTATGTTCACGACTTCATGCAGATCAGAAAGTTTTTCTATCAAAAAGCTGCTGTAGTGGTTTTATTTGAAAGACAGATAAGTTTATTTACATTTTCGAATATAGGAGGGTGAAATATGCATGAAACTGCAGTATAACCTCGATGATATGCATGCATTCATTTTTAATTTATGTAAAGTAGGTGACCGCACTCTCCTGTGATTTAGTCTACCTCGACCACATTATTTCGAGGCAGTTTGACCAAGTTGATTAATACTAAACCTACTCAGCTCTAAAATTGACCAATGCGTGTTGCATTAGAAGTAGATTGCGGACTTGTATGCAACATAAAAATTGTCTACATCGATTACAAGAATCAAAGCTAAATAAAAAGTCCATTCCTTTTTTAAATATTTTTGTCTCAAGTATCGCTTCGAGTCGCATCGATTTCAAGGTCATTAGCGATATGTTGGATTTTCTCTTTATATTTTGTCAATTAGTTGAGCTTTTATAATATTTATTCATTGGGAATACCGTTGGTTAAGTGATTTTAAGTGATGCACCTAGGTCACTATTAAAAACAGTTTAAAAACGCTAAAAATATCTATCAAAGTTTATCTTTCCGATAAAATATTAACTGATAACGAACTTTATCAAAATAATTAATTCTAATTTTTGTAAAACCGCGTATGAAAATGAGAGTCTGCGTAAAGATTCGCGGTCTAATAGTTATATTTGAGAATATTTTGTATCAATGTCTTTTCGACTCGAACTGATTTTTAGAACAATGGCGAGTCTGAGTTGTTCCACAAGAGAAACAAGATTTTCATCGTTGATGACAATAGCGACTGATTGGACCGCGATTAGTGACCGTGAACACTGTGTGCGCTTCAACATATCTGTGATACCAAGATCTCCCAATTGAAATCTGGAAGACAATACATTACCGATATTACAATAGTGAAAATTTTCCTGAAATTCAAACAAAATAAATGTATGCATATTTTACATTTAAGCGGATATCAGTATTTTTTATAATACAAAGAAGGGGAACCGTTGTACAATCAACGTAATGTATGGCTACATCAAATAAAGCACTATATGCAAATCCTCCATTGTTTCATAAGCTCGGACGATCTGGTAAATTCACAATCCCATGGTGGACTTTCTTTCCTCGACGCGAATACGTCGATTTTATTCAATTGATACAATATGTTGCGTGGTGCGTTACAGCGTCGGCCTTAGTTGGTGACGATTAAATAACGCGCCTACCTCGCGATAAATTAATATATTGAGGATAGATTTGAGGTTGAACTGAGGTGGAACAAGGGTGCCGTATTTCACAAGGTTTAATAATAAAGAACGAACAACTTATCACAACTATAACACTATGTACAAAATGTCGGTTGTCGGACTAGATGAGAAGTTACCGAGTGCAAAGTGGAAAGTGAAGTAGGTACGCTTCTCATCCTCCGATTACGCCTTCGTATGTAAATGGCGTGGGTGGAATTAGTATTTCATTGGCTACTTAGATTATGCTAAGACCAATGAATATTAGAAAGATGGCCAAAGAAGAGGGGACAGCAAAAATCTGGGAATTCCAAGATTCGTTGTCTCCCGAGTCGCTGTCGCTGGCCCGCACAAATGAACAAAGGTTCATGGTCACATCTGATAGCGGTTGTCGAAGGCCCGAACGTTTCTACGTGGCGTTATAAAAAATCTACCTGAGGGCCGTCATAAACTTAACTGCATAGGCCGCTCGCGACGCGACACAATAGATAGTACCAACAACAAGAGACTTACTGCAGCATAGAGCAATGCTTTTACAAATTAAATAAATACAATGATTCATTATGACAAGGAAGTACCGAACAGTTAGTATCGTCTAATTTTCGTACGTAAGTTTTAATACAAAATTGTGGTAAACGCATATTTCTGAATTTTGTAATTGTCTACTTTATTTAAAAAGCAAAATATCTCCTATTTAATTACTCGTTTAATCGCGCAGGATCAACTACGAAACGATGATCGTTACGTTTTATGAAGTTTAACGCAAAACTAAAACACTGGAAAATATTGCCCACGTATTCCATTTATCTGCATTCGTTTATAGCGAACGGATGAAAATAGTTTATAACGTGCGAGCGATAACACGGCTATTGGGATATGATGGGAAAGTATTAGTGCTGCGCATAAGATGTTACCCGTGAAGTTATGTGTTTTTAAATTAAATACTTATGCATGTTTATAATTTTCAGAAATTTCTGTTTACTTAAAATGTATGCTAAACATTACTTCAGATTTGAAATATTTTTCTCGTAATAAGGATAAGCTCACACTCAATTAAAAAGAGGAATAAATCTTTTATCATTTATTATTACAATATAACTATGTATAATAAATAGAATAATGTGACGTAATAAAAATCTAAGTAATAACTGCACTGCAAAATAACAATGTTTGAAGTAAATTGTACGGAGTAGAAATGAAATGAAATAAATAAAAAATTTTTCTTTTAATATTTGAATGAACAAGACGGAAATACCGCAGTATAACAATGTATTTAAATTATTCTAGTGTCTTCAAGATTTTTATTTGACCAGCACAGTTTCTCCATAAATACATAAATCTGCATAATAATAATAATAATAATAATAATATCGGCCATAATGAGAAATTACGTTATTATTTAAGAAGACTTTAAGATTTCGATCAGATTTTAATTTTTAAACTCTAGCCTAGATAAGAAAGTTTCTTTTGAACCTAGGAGGAAATTAATTCGGAGATAATTGAAAAAGGGACGAGAAGACCGCTTTATGAAGATAAAGCAATGGGATCGCAAAGTGTTGAATACTTTAATAAGTTTAATTAAAAATGAAAGAGCATTTCTATTGAATAAGAAGATATGACGGAGATAACGTTACAATACCCAATGTAAATTACTAATATACATATTTCTGCAAAATTCACGCGTTGCGTAAGTATGAAGTAAACCACGTATATATGAAGTAATCGAGTATGTTTAAAAGCTTCCGATGCTTCTACGGTTCATGTAATTTTGGAAAATGTGATTCGATAAGTTCTATAATGATGTAATGAAAGCTTTCATGTCGTTTTTCACCACTAAAAGCTCGTAATAGAATTCTAAAATTAAATGCTCCAAAAATCGTAAACCTTAAAATCGATTTATAGATTATACTAAACTTAAATAATACTTGATATAAATTTCTTTCCTCGAACGTTGAAACGAAAAATTAAAAAGCTAAATTCAACTAGAATATTGTTAGATTTTATGCATAACATTTAATCTAACTAAATTCAACTTTTCGAAATGAAAATAAGAATTTCTACTTGAAATAATTCATCTTGTATCGTAAATAATGTCGAGACAGTTTATTTTGCAAACACAGGTTTGTTACATGCAAATATGTTCGATATTACTTTAGTATTAGTTTCAAAAGTTTTCCCGGACATTATCAAAAATCTTAGATACATTGATGTAAGTGATTCGTCGGAAATCGACAGCATTGTAAGAGAATTGGTAAACGATTATCGCATTTCAACTCTCAAGTCGGATATTCGACCCCGGAAGATAGATCGAGCTTGGGAGGAAATTATGCGATGTGATCTGCATTGATCGGCGCACGCAGATGCGCAGCTAAGACCAATCAATATAGATGTATATCTCTTTATCATCGAGCGTAAGTCCTGTCGAGCTTGTCCAACCAAAATTCCTTTTTTCCCCGTCCGAGGTGAACACTGAGGTGAATAAATTGAATAAATCATTTATAAAGTGAAAAATAAACAAATGTGGAAAGATATCTGGAAAGTGCAAAAACGTAAAAGTTGACGACTTAACGAGGAGAATCCTTAATCTAGTTCGTAATTAATGCAGGAAAGTTCGAAGTCGAGGTAAAAGTTACTTCTTATGTAGAAAAAGCACTGAAAGAATCGGATCTGAACTTTCGTAACAATACTGCTCCAAGTCATAAAAATTTAACAACGAGTATATGGAATAATTTCGGAACTGATATTCGATTAACTACTGTATGAAGAAGTTTGGCTATCGATAGAGTTATGTTATCGACGCCAAACTAATAAATTATATGTATATTACAATGTACGCTCTAAATAATTAACATGATATTAATATAATGTAATGTTAATATTTATTAACGTAATATTAAGTAACGTATGATGAATTTATTATTTAACAAAATGAATAAGTAATTAAATCCATCAATTCTGTTCGTAACGATTACAGACTGTATATTTGCGTTATATTTGTTAATGGGTCAATCTTTGAAACATTTTTACGTTTATGTCGTACAATTTAATCGGTCGCTTAATTTATCTTAACGATATTTCCTCAATAATCGGCAGTTGCATCTCTACTATATACCGCACTCTATGCAAAGTTTCAATATAACAATCGCTATTCTTCTTTGCTACCCTCTCCGGGAAGGTCGAGAGATACAATTCAATATAAAATGATTTTCCTCGGTAAGTTATCAAAAGGTCCATCGTCTGTTCAATTCGGTTGAAGGGCTCTTTCGACCCCCTTATCTGGCTACACCATTTGACGGAATGATAGATCTATATTTGCAATAAGCGTAACCGTGATTGTAGCTGCAGATATTCAGCCCGTTGCGAAGGAAATGTACGGAAATTCGGAAAAACGAGGGTAGTAGATATAAGACATCGTTTATTGATCACAGAAATGCGGTTGTCTTGAAACAATCATTTTTAATTAATTTAATATTACTTAAAACCACAATGATTGCAAATCGTATGTCATGTCGATAAAGAACTATCAATTTTATGAAAAAAATTAAAAATTTTACAAAAAAAGTAATTCACAAAGTAATGTGCAAGAAACTTTATTTTAAAAATATGCTTTCCACAAAGTTCATCTTTTCCGTGTTCCTAGAAATGTTTCTCATTGTCGAATAATCATTTACCATTATCAAATCGATCCTTTTATCTTGTTGAAATGTCGATGAGGTTATCAGTACAAACAAATCAAATAATTATTCCAAATAATTCTAAAATATAATAAAGTCAATTTGGAACAATATTTCAAGCGTTGTTATCCGAAAAGTAATCACAGACATGGTTAATATGCTATAACATGTTATTTGAAGTGATATTTCGAATAATATAATTTCAAATCTGCCTAGATCTGACTGATATGGTGTGACCGTTTCATGTTCTTCATTGCGTATCGTGTCGAGAACTGTTAACGCCTCGAGCTATCATACTCTCAACTGACGGTTCACACGAATTCTAGAATAACACATTCTTGGATGGATTGATACAACTGTGATATAGTACCGGCTGGCACTTTTCGACATAAAGTGAATTAAACGCGATCTTGCCACGTGTATCGATCTGATTTCCGCTGACAATAAGATCCGTGACACTCGAGCGGTTAATCGAGTGTTGTGTTTATTTGGTAAAATTCGTTTACGAAGTAAGTGGATTTGCTATATCAATCTAACGAGTAACAATCTAGTGACAATCACATAGTATTGTTGTAGTATGATTGCTAGTATATTAAATATACTAATGTATATTTATATACATGCATCAGATTTCTCAAAATTTAAGAGTACTAAAGGGCATAGCCGACTAAGATTCAAATCCAACGGGATTTGAACCCGAGCCCAGCAGCACCGAAATCGTACGCTCTAACCATTGCGCTAACCGATTGAGTTGTAATGAGCGGAAACATTTCGGCATATATTCCGCTGGTTACAATATTTTTGCTCGCTTAATTCGTATTTTCAGGGTTCAAAAATGATTTGTTTCGATGCAATAACGTTTAAAATTACTTAATTCACACTCGCGGTAAACTAGAAAAGTAGTAGCTTTATTCTGACAGCAAAAAACATCGACACATTGGGTTTTAATTTTTTTTGACAATGTTGCAGGTTAGCAAAAAGTCTGAGAAGAATTGAGTACACGAGCCGTGATAGTACCTTATCAGGGAATTAATATAAAAGTGTTGAATATAATATAAAAGTGAGAAATCTTCAATTTTCCGATTTTTGGGGGGTTTTTCACTTTTGATAATCACTGCTTGCAACTGAAAAATCTGAAAAAGTTCTATTACATGGGGCTTAATGTCCAAAATAAGCCATATTTTTTCAAAATTTTAGAAAGCCGCTAAAGGTGGAAAAATGCCGGAAAACCGCGAAATCTAATTTACCCTGTAACTACCCTCACGGACGAGTTACGGGGTTAAAATTTTGCACAGACGAGTTTTTATTGGTCAGCTATCGAACGGCATATGACTCATTGAAAAACCTCTAAGGGCAGTTTTGACCATCTTAATCCGGTATGACCTTTCGGATGATACTTAAAGGATTAATGGAGGGTCAACTTCAATCCAATCCGTACATTCGACTCTAATGGAGTATTAACAAATTAAAAATACTGAACACGTATATCATGGAGCAATTTCACAACGGTGAATAATTTAAAGTTTTGGACAAACATTTATATTGAAACCTCTGTTACCATAGTTACTAAAATTCCCTCTCATATTACGCTGCAGTCAAACATTTCTGCACGCACAGAAATCACGTGCCGTATGTGAAAAATGGTAAGGAACGAATATTGCGCAGCGTAGCAGAAAAAAGAGAGGATGCGCTAAAAGCTATGGAAAAATTGTAGCAAGATGCTGAAAGAAAAATGCTCGCGTAAGCATCATTCCATCTGCTTTGTGACTGTCTACGTGTATGTTTGAATGCGCCTATACTTATATCCTCGGCTCGCAAAACGGTACAGGACTTTTGCATTTGTATTTACGTGAGAACTTTGCATGTTCCAGGTAGCTTAATATTCGGAGTCTGTTACCTGTGTGTTTGTTACAATTTAGCTTAGAGACGTTGACGTAAATTGAATTATAATAGGTTTAATAGGTAATCATATAATAGATAATAATATAATAAGTAATACTATAATTGCAACTAATTTATTATGCACCATAAATTAGTGGAAACATTAAAAAAAACTAAATACATTGATCTATTAATTCCGACTTGTTCGAATTACTATAGAACGAAACATAAATTGCACTTGTTCAATGTCTTACAATCAACGCATCCTTTATTTTGCGCCAAGATCAACATTTTGGAAAATTTTAGCTCTGCAGTTTCGATTACAATGGCAAAATTACCTTGATATCGTGGCTGATTATTCAACAATGAAGGTGCCAAAAAGAGATCGAAAGTTAGGAATTCGAGTCGCAAACTGTTTCGCAATATTACCGCTCATACAAGACCGTTTGTTACAAAATGAAGATGCCACCAAGTTTTGATGCATTCGGCGATCAACGTGCATTAGATAGGAATCAGCGTATGACTCCCGAGAAGTTTTTTCATATAGATTTCTTGCAAAGTGCAGGGAACGTATGGCAACAGGATACGCTGTCGTGAAAACCAAGGCACGTAGACCGTTGAAAGTCACTTCCAACGTCATCCATGATATCCTCTTTAGAAGTCCTAACTCTGCTTCATCCTCTGGTTTCGCAGCTCGACGGATGAACAGATAAGTTTCTTCGCTCTCGACCTATAACCCTTCCTAGACCCACTGTGACTGAGCAGCATGCATCGTAACTATGTATACACAGCGAGAGATTTAGCGAGCTATGTCTCGAAATCTCACGGTTCGACTGTCGGCTACTGGACCTCGATTGTATAAGCAGAAGTAAAGTTGGCTCGGATGGAATCAGATGTTCCGCAAATATCAGTTTGTGCCATTCTGCTTCGTCTTCCAACGATTATACGGCATGGATTAGAATTACAGCAAATTCTCTCAAATTTTGGTGGCTCGTTGTTATAGTTTTTATATTTCTTGTATCAAAATATCGAAGAATATAGAATTCTGTGTAAAATGGTATTGGTCTTTATTACTCGCAAACCTAATAACCGACGAATAGTTTTACTTTATTTTTCGAAAATTTTCTTCACGTAATATCAAGTTGGAGGTTCAACCTTATCACAGATTCTCGTAGGACAGCGATGTTTACGTGACTAAAATTGATAATATTACGTGAAGAAAATGGTGAAGAAATGATGTGATACTACTCGTTAGCTATTAGGTTTAGGGCTAACAAAGGTTAATACTTTTTAAATCAGAATTCGATATTTCTCCATATTTTATATCGTTCATTATTTTATGCAAAAATATTGCTGGAAACCTTGGCAAAGATGTTTATGAAGACGACTTACGTTTGCTATTGTATTTACCGGCCGCGATAGGATGCAATGCAATATTGGTTGATCGATTTCGTCTATTTCACGCAATCAATAATTTAGGAGCTACCTCAATCGGCGTTTATAGTGAGAGGTACTATGTATACATAACGAGTGCACAGGGTGGAGCATTTAAAACAGGTCACCTGGTAACTCGCTTATATGAAAAGAACAGAAAGAATATTTGATGCAGGAATTGTTTCATTTGTTGGCGTCATAGTGTCGATGCTTTGTGAAGTCAAGTGAAAGAACTAACCCTTTAAGATTCTTATTTCCTTTACAACGGAACAATGTATACTCTTATTTACCGTTCGATACAGATTTCTATAGCGAATGCGATCAATTATGTGTTAAAATATATAGTAATGTCTGTATTGTTTTTATTCGATTTTAAGTTTCATTTTTAATACAAACGATTATATAGACAGTTTATACATATAAACTGTCGAATCTTGAAACATTGCATCTGTCAGTGACAAAAAAAAAATATTATTTTTCGTGCTTGGGCCAGAAGCTGTCACGAAAACATGAATAAAACATTTCGTTGCACGGAATTAAATAATTAACGATAGCGAATGTTCGTGACGGTTCCACTCGATACCCGAAAATCCATCACGATGGCAGCTGTGAAATGAAACAATTCTACATTTAAACCTTTTTATCTGCAACAACGAGCGAGTAATTCGAGTGACCTGTTTCGAATGTCCCGGTTTCTGCACACTATTCGTTGATACGTTTAGAAACCGTCGGACCAAACAAGCCCCATACAGGGAGAAATCAGATTTCGAATCTTTACGACCTCCGCGTCGACGCGTCCCGAGGAATAAGGGAAAAGTCGTGCATTCATCGCTTTTGAAACTTTCGACAAAATTTTACAATTCATCGTTTTCGTTCCCTCCAACACCTGCCATACGGCTTCTAAAATATATAGCGACTTAATTCAACAATATCTGTCCTTTATCTTCTTTCGTTAATGTTCTCTACCGGTCTACACGGTGAGCAGTCTCGTGGCCGCTGGAAAAATGTCTGCACTTTTATACAGAGTTGAGCAGAACTCATTCGATTGACAAGTAGCCAATAAGAATGACATTTTTACTCGTTATTCGCGAACGACAAATTTATTGGAAAAGAGTATATTCGAATGAGAATCAGATTTTTATTCATGACATCGACACTTTGATTACATGCGAGTGATAGAATTATTTAAAATTTAATTTGTACGTTAAAACAATTATGATTTCTTAATTCTATTAAGATTCGCAGGAGGTAAGAATGTTGAAAAAGTGATCGGTGTCACGTAATTCTCCTTTGCGATTTCAATTAAATTCGCTAAAAAAAATTGAATTTGATGACAGGTCCTAGGCGCAACCGTTCAAGTGTTAAAGTGTTCAGTGGTTTTCACGCCGAACGCGTAGAACATTCCGTCAATGATATTTGGAATAGGTAATTCGTATTTCTATTCGTCCGTTCCCACTTCCCCGATTTCACAGAGATATCCATCGATCTCTCACTCGGTAACAAAAGAACCAATCTAGAAATCGATATGCTCAGTGAATTGCATATTATCGCCCCGTAAAAGCTCGTCTCGCGATTCGTGTTTCCCAGTGGTTCGTTTGCATGTAGATGGTGCCGATGGACGGTAATCGACGATCCGTTGTGGACCGGTCTCGCCCCGAGAAATTCAAATATTTTGCGAAAACGGGAATCGTAGTATTCCGTGTCATCGGCGGATAAATTCGTTTATTCTGTTGTCGATTAAATACACCAGGGCTTTATCTTTAATTTGAAATTGCTGGGCCGACGCGCGGAAAATTATACAGAGTCCAGTCAATACGATTCGCGTTTCAAAAACTGAATCCGCGTTACTTTACAATATTATAGAGAAACCTGATAACATACCTGACACATACGCTGAGTAATTAATCCGGAAAAACGAATGTACAGGAAGAAGCAACAATAAAGCGAAAATGTAGAAAGAAAATCAAATCAAATCAAATTGTTTTCGACGATTCTATTCAAAATAGTTCGAATACATTATCATATCCGAATCGTGTTTTCCTACGCGAAATTCGTCGGGGTTAGGAAAAACTGGAATTCATTAATTTGCCGACGAAAGGCGGGCTTGTTTTCTTGCTGAAATCGATAATGTGCAGAACTGCTTCGTTTCAATCAATTAAGAGCTATCAGAGCCGTTGTAATTTGCCGCTACAATGCATGCACACGGGCACTCCGCGAGTTCCTCCTCAAATGCGTTAAAAATAAACTCGTTAGTTTGTTATCGGAACTTCATGAAGTCGGCACTGGCTGGCAGATCGATAAAGCGATGGAGAAATAGGGCGCTTGTACGAAGTTTCAGTCGTCACGTGGCAAATAATACGATACGCGCCTTAGAAAACTCGCAGATTAATCTTACGGCAAGCAGTTTTATGCAAATGTTGATTACACCGCTTCCGGTTTTTGCTTCTACAGCATCGGACCCATTAATCGCGTCAATCGGGGTCGTTTCCGAAGTTTTGGCGCATTTCCTTTTTTTTTTCCCCCGACAACTTTCGACACACTGCACGCACATGGAAACTGAGCTACAGCACTTTGGATCGTGAAATATTTATTAGCCGTGCAGCTGCAGCATTTAACAGGCTCGCAGTCGGAACACAACGTCCAGGAAAACAAAAAGTTTGAAGTAGTTCAGTTAGTAATACGATAAAATAAAATAGATAAAATCAAACAAAATAGTACAATAAAATATGATACGATAAAATACAATAAATTAAACTCAAATAAAATGCAATAATTTATTTAGCGAATTTAAAATTATTCTATTATTAAGTTATTAATACTATTCATAACAACTAATCGAAATAGTTTTGGTTGGGGGAACTGAAAATGAAAATTGAAAATTGAAAATCGATCGAAATAGTATATTTAATATGAATTTAATATTGACTAGCTACAAAACATCCGTACAACTTTCTAAAAGTGTTAGTTTCGATGGTGTTTTTTTTTTTTTTTAAAAAAGACGTGCCTTAGATTCATTTCTGATTACATTTAAATGGTCGACCGATTGTATAAATTGTAAGTCACGGATGCAATTCCCCGTAAAGAAACTTAAAATTCTTCGGACAGAAGTGGTCGCGGTGCCTCCGCGTGTATTCGAAAAGTTCCAGGCAATGCGTCCTGCATTTAAGTAGCAAAACTTTTCGAAAGTTCGAGCTAAAGGTGTAATTTACATAACTAATATAGCACTTAAGGAAATTTGTGGGACAACTCGGGGAACATAAATATGTAATTTATGCTGTCGTAAATATAAAATCATTTTGAGTTCGTGGCACGCACGTGAGCGGTTCTTCAATTCAATTATAGTACGCAACGTGGTATCAAATTCGTTCACGTAATTATTAGGATTATTTTTATTAGAATATGCATTAAGTTGCTGTAATTATATCGTATATGTTTAATTTTTTTCTATTTTCTAGAAATACAACGTTTTTATAAAATACATAATGTAATAATTTAGTAAGACGCCTATTGATGCTCGTGCAAAGTTTATAACGGATTAACATTGGTATTAAGCAATATTCGATGTTGTTATATTATTTTAATAATGTATTATTATGCTGTGTTCGCCATAATGAACTTTTAAAATTTTTCCTTTTTTATATCGTTAGACAATCGTTAATGAAAATCAGAATGAAATAGAGATTTTTCTATTGTCTACTATTAAGTGTATAAAATCCCCAGCGAGTTTATAAGCGAATGAAACCGCAGAGAATTTTTGAGCGCAACGGGTAATCTCGAACAACGGTGTTGCAAAACAAACTCGCGAAACAATTTGTAAGCGATGGTCTCCGTGCTCAGCGGATTGTGTATTCTTTGCGGCTTGATGCTGGGCAATCACAATGGGTTATGTGGAATTTCAGAAAGCCACCGAGTATCCGAGTGTGAAGTCCTTTTGTGGACACATAGTTACCGCGGACTGCTTGTTCCCGCGAATCTCATACCATTTCACGGTTCCGATGAATGTGTCAACACGTCCGTCGCACACCGTTCTCCTCGCTCTTGTATATTTATACACGGCCGAGGCAATCGTCTTTCCAGTAACAACGGTCCCCGCTTTCCATACACCGGATTAGAATCCGGCTATTGTAAGCCTCAAATTCTCTCTTGGATTCCTACTCGTAGCGACGCGATACATAAAACATCGACCGCCAATGGACCATTGCGCGATTCACCAAGTTCCAGCTAAGCCTACTCTTTTGCTTCCCCCTCAATTATTTATTTACTGTCTTAACAGCTTTAAAGCTATTAGCGATTATTATTATATTATGTTACATTATACTATATTTTCTATACATTACATTACTACAATTTCTACATTATACTATAGTTTCGGAAAGATGTTACTCAAGTTTCGAAGAGTTTTGTTACGAAAACGTACACGCAACGTGCATTATATTTTTGTTCAAATAAAATTGTTTACATTTTTTAAAATATAATACCCTGTTACCATAACTGGATCTACCACTTTGTTCCTTAAAATTTAAGCAGCTTCATTTCTTAAGTCTAAGATCGTAACTAGTGGCCATGAAAACTTCCAAACATAAATTTCTAATCAAATTTGGCTCCTCTTTACGTTTTTGAGATCGGAGACCATTCGGCGTTCGTGCGTAGTAAATCTCGTCGACAAAGGGCCTATATGCGTTCGGTTCGCGAGCGACGGACCAGTTGTACTCGGGTTCCCTTCGACGGTGATATCCGTTTAGCGGTCGCTCATTTTGCCTAGTTAGTGGTCGCATTCTATCCCTGCCAGCTCTTAGACCGGTGCTTATCTCGCTATCTCGCTAAATGAGCTTTTTGCATATTTCACAAGCACTTTACGTTCCTCGTCCCATCTCCCACGTCATTCAGAGTCGAGGCGCCGTGCTAGCGAGCTGCTGCGAGAAGGCAGTCGGTAATTCTTGCGGAGCTCTGCCTTCCAGGGATAGGGAGCGCGATAAGGTGTCGGGCCAGCGACAAGTATCCGGACGCCACTGCACTTGCTAACGATATCGTTGAAGTGCGAGGCAGCGAACACGGCTACGGTAACACCTTGCAAGACGGTTACCACCCCGGACCAACGATCAAGGGACATCCTCCGAAACAGAACTATGGAGTTACTTCACGCCTGAATTGAGTTCTTGCGGCAGTCGCTTGGAAAGTAAAGTGAACAAGGTTTACCAAGTCTCGGGCTTGTCCGCAACTGACTACAACATACCGCACCCCAGCCCAAATGCAAGCCGGATATACAGTCGGCCCCCATAAATGGAGGCTAACAACCATCGACATTTTCCGATACTTTATGGAAACTTTATGGACCTAATGATAGTTCGACATCTTTAGAAGTATCATGCGAAATATGTAAAGTTTCGGATACAAAAGAATTCGGAGACTCCAAAGAGTTTGAAAAATAGAATATATAAAGTATTTTTATATATTACATATAAAATATCTATATATAACTTTATATAGATAATTTATATAAATAGAGATAGAAAGACAAGAGATAATCGTCCGCCTATAATAATACTTGCTGAAAAGGAAAGTTCATATAGGAGTATGAAGAAAAATAGAAGGAGAAATTCGAGAGAAAGGGTCGCACTCCGCATCAGATAGGAAAATATTCTGGAAATAACATGAGCACGAATAGAAATGACAAATGTAATGATGGGGACGATAAGGAGTACTATTGCTCCGTATGGCTCGGCTTGTACTATAGTTCCAACAAACGAAATGAAAAATGAATGCACTGCATGGAGTGGAACGATTAGGCACGCGAAGGAAGTACTAAACAACATGATTTATAGGTTCGTTTGTCATAATTGTGATATCGAATAATCTATGGTCAGATAAAAATAGTGTGTAATTTTCAAAGTATTTCGTTTCTTTTTTGCACGAGTAGAATTATCTAACTTTTCCCCGTTTATCGTCACCAACTTGGTTTCAGACATAACTTTTTTATATTATGATGAGTATACTCGTAAAAAATAATTAACCGGAGCTAAATTAAAGACAATGATTAAATAATTTCAGACAGGTTTGTAAAATGTTGATACATAAATTCTCGCTGCAAATACCCAGAGGGGTGGGGGAGAAAATCCTTTCTAAGATTAAATCTCTACGAACTTTCAATGTTTACTCAACATATTGTGCAGGCGATGAAACTGGTTTATAACTCAATAAAAGTGCTTTGTCCGACAGTATGGCGCCACGGCCTTCTGTTAACTCGAACTGAAGAAAATAAAATTTCTTAAGCATCTTCGGATATCGCTCTTGTCTCTAGCGAATGGCAAATAACCATGGAATGAAGAATCGAACTAAAACAAACTAAAGATGGATTGAACGTAAATACATTTTTCATTTCGTTGGCAATGTGAAGTGATGTTATAAATAAACTGCGGATTTTATGCATTTATCTGAATCCGCAAATTATCTGAATTATTAACGAAAGAAATATATTTTTATTTAATTCATATTTTTTTAAATTAACATAGACAATATTTATATGGGTGAAATTACTTTCCTTGTCTATTTAAACTTCCAAGTAACAAATAATATTTTATATAAATAATCATTTAAATGAACATTTATTTAAGCGATGCTCAACTCGAAATAACCATTGAATATATCTCGTTTAGGTACTCTGAATCAATTCGAATTTGACTGCAGTCGAATAAAAATTGGAAAGGTCGAGGGTCAATGCAGGCACCTACATCAGACGCAGCACTCTAGCTTTGACAACCAACACCATAAACTGTCACCCTCGAGCGACACACGGATGGCAGCCGCGGTCGTTTGCTGGGACACGTCCCCGCAATGTCTAGAATCCGTTGCACTTTATCTTCTTAAAGACAGACAGTAAACCGCTTGACTGGGAAGCGCAAACATCTCCAACAATTGATGTTTGGATCCACCAATCTGATTCCGCCGAAATGGTATGCTAAACTTGATTTGTTGCATTGGAATCCCGTTTCCAAGACCTTAGCCATTTCGAGAATAATACATATTTAATCAGATGATTTAGAAGTAGCGAATAGGTTATTATTGTTAATATAACTAAAAAACACTGGTATATAATATTGTTATTAATACCATTGTAGAGTAATATTGTATAATTTTACAACTTCAGCCATGAGAAACAAATATGAATTGCAAAAAATGGTATTATCTTATACCTAATTCCCTCTTTTGCTCGGCTACATATGTTTTCCCACAGGTCATTATTAAATTTGTTCTCTCTTTCCTTTTTCCCGTTGGCTTCCCTCAGCCATTTCATTACTTCTTCGTTTTTCTCACCACTGACTATACTTTCGACCCTTACGTTCCCTCACTCCAACTCTAACTCATTACATTCCGGCACCATATGGTCTAATGTCCCCTATCCATCCTCGTATAATACGCAGCTTCGTTCCTTATTCCCCTCTCAATATATATCTCAGCTTTCTACGTTTCCACGTCTTACCATCGCTATCAATTTCTGGCTATCATCCTTGCCAATCTAGCTAAACGTTTCTATTCCTGTTTAAAATTTATAACAATACGTAAAGTCTTGTTTCTATATGTTTTCTTTTAAATGAATGCGGGTGCAATGTGATTAGAATTTTTATGCAAAATAAAAATAAGGTACTATTACACAAATTTGGAAAATTTATGTAGATTGAAATGGAATATACAACTATTATTTTATACTTTTCATTTAAGTTATTATGTTTTTTAAACAGATTTTCCCGAACAACAATTTCGTTCTACAGTTTCGATTGACTATTCTCGAGAAATCGTAACTCGCGGTCAAATGTAACATAGCTGTAATTAGACTTTGCCGAAATAACTGCTTCTGCTTCTGAGAAACTCCGTTTACAAAAGAAACTTCTGCAAGACGAGTTATTGCTGACCACAGCACAATAGCGACTCTAGCTCAACCAAAGACAAAACAATTCAACAGCGATCTCATAATTTCCACTAAATATTCAATGCACTTCGAAACTTGTACTCTCTGCGAAATGAATTGGCTTGCAAACAATTCTCCAAGATTCGACTGTAACTTCAACTCGAACTTCCATTAAAAACTGAGTGACGAACAGAAGTCGGAACGAATTATTCAAATAAATTCACGGCTACATAATTGTTGTTCACTTCGCTTATCTGAACGGAATTTGCTAACATTTTGCCCTTCGAATTTTATTTATTTATTGAATGTGAGTCTTAAACAGAAGTAAAGGAGATATAAAAAAAAATTAAACTAAAGCGAGTAAAATATGCAAATACATTTCCGTTTAGCCCTACAAAAATTAGAAATAACATACCAAGGAATGTTGTATAAACTATATTTTTTGGCGTTGAAAATGACTCATCCGTGTTGGCTTCTAAAAATTACAGCGTTGAATTTATTTAGATTTTTTCCAATTTTTATATTAATATGCGTCGGATCGAATAAATAGATTGAATAGTTTCCGGTGGATGTGTTTTTATAATTTCAATAATCGTGAAACAAGAATTATTGAACCGGTCATTTGTCCAGCGATAATACGATTAGTATTAATCAAATACAGCATAATTTATATTATGCATATAATTTTTCGAATAATTCAATAAAAAATTAACCGATTCATTTTTAAATTTAATTAAAAGATTAAATTAATTTAATCTTCGTTGCCGTCATACGGTAATGCGTAATGTATGTTTTGCAGGAGCGATGCACATTGGATTGCAGAGAAATTAAAAATATAATTTCAATTCGAAATGGCCCTGAATACATCATTCTCGACGCGAAAGGTATTCCATCGATTCAACGAACTTTTAATCTGCATTTTCTGCTTTCCAAAGGAATTTTATTGCACGCTTAAATCTAGTACGTCGGATTTATAGCTGCGTCGAATGTAACACTTGCACATGCTCGAGCACCGGTGTACGCGGTATTTTTTACATGCAGCTTTTGTTTTACATGGACAGTATGTGCAGCTCGATTTACGTGGTTTCAATTCTCTGCGGTCCAAAAGTAGTTCTTCCTGTCACGCGTACACAAACCACTAAGCATCGATTGCCGAAAATTCCTGAAAATACTTTACCATCCCATTTTGACTTTATTTTGATTAAATTCTGCATAAATGGCAAGGCATTTGGTTCTCACGTAGTGTCGTTCGCGAAAATATTTGGACAACAGTCTGTCGCACACTATATATTAATTTGAAACAATTCCTTAAAGTTTCGGCTGTCGTGTAATAATAATTATTATAGTCTATTGATCACGAATATGTATATGGATACAGTATATACAAAATCATCTTACCTTTAACAATAGCTACGTCATTCTTTGACAATGTTTGAAGAAGTGTACATACCTGAAACAGAAAAATAAAAATCCGTATAAAATTCCCAGTCTAGTAATTGAGAAGCTTGATTTAGACAAAAATATGTTTTCTTAAAGTTATTCTTAAAAATCGCATATTTGTACCAAATCTAATTTGATGTATCCCTTTCTAATGCAAACGAAGGGAAAATGAATTTTGTCATTTGTACAATAAATTCCTTCAATAATATATTAGAAGCGTATACTAAAATGTGCAGTATTATAGTGCTGAGGAGGAAGCAAATATTTTGCGACGTAGTTTACATGAAATATCCTTATCGTAATAAGGATGTTTATGGAGTCGATCCTTCACACGCGATAGCGAGATTCTCGTTGATAACTTAATATCGCAAAGCTCGTTAGAGATACATGTGATGTATGGGTGAATTAGAACGCTGATGAATATGTAACAATGTTAAACTAATACTCACAACGAAATTGCTACTTACAGTGCGACCGAAAAATATTTGCATACTCATAAGATAGCGGACCGAAACGTCTCGCTCTGATTTTGATGAAAGTTGGCAGGTTCGCACAGGATAAAACTATAAATGCATGCATTTTCTCTGCCATCAAACTGATACAAGGGATAAAATCACTATTAAAGGTTGGGAGAGAGAATCTGAAAAATGCGTTTAATCGATACGATAACAAATCGTTAACATTAATGAATTAATCCAAATGTATTGTAAATGTTGACCATTTTGCCCACTGATGTTACGAACTAACATTGTGTAAAATTGTACAATAGATTTGGGTATCATACTATAATATTTCCTGTTTATAAAGGAATTACTATGAAACATAATTGTTATAAAATATTATAACATATAGTTATCATAAAAAAAGTGTTTCAATATTTTGTATGAAGCACATATGAGAGAAGCTTTAAGTTTTTACTATGATGTAACAGTGTGTGGTTAAATTTGCACGAAATTCGATCGCGCCTCAATCGTTGACTAGATGTACATTTTATTAATGATGACGACTATGTTAGCGAAATGATTTAAATAGATATATGTCACCGTTAGAAATTCGTGCGCGTTGTTCCGAGATTGTCCATCAAAGGGCATAGCCGATTAAGATGGTCAAAACTGCCCTTAGAGGTTTTTCAATGAGTCATATACCGTTCAATAGTTGACCAATAAAAACTCATGTTAGGGCGCGAGATTTAGAAATGACTTTATGGTATGGCTGGCCATCTGTGAGTTTTTCAGCAATTCGTTTTAAATGCGTTTAGGATTATTACAGTCGTTAGCGGGCCGGTCCGCAGCCAACATGTGGCAAATAAAGTAAATAGATTTCAGGATGATGAAGGTAATGCCATCATTTAGTCTCACAGATCCATGAAGCCCCGCCATAAAGTCCCAAGACTAAGGAAAGGGACTCGGCCGTCAGGTATCGGCATCAGCGATCCTGGCCAGCTGAACTTTCAAAACATTGCCAAAAACATCCGTCCACCCCCGAGTGCATGCGGCCCGTCTAGTCATCCCCACCACAGACAACGTGCTTCGGGCACATTGGAAGGGATGACTAGACGGGCCGC
>NC_135778.1:17634745-17683907 GCF_028453695.1 Augochlora pura | reverse complement strand
GGGGGGGGGGGGGGGCGCGTAAGGCCCAAAGAGGGGTTGCAAAGCAGAACAGATTCAAACACAGAACAGTACAGACCTTCAGCAGAATAGATTCAAACACAGAACAGTACAGACCTTCAGCAGAATAGATTCAAACACAGAAAGGTACAGACCTTGAGCAGAATAGATTCAAACACAGAAAGGTACAGACCTTGAGGAGAATAGATTCAGAATTCAGACAGAATAGAACAAACAGTCAAACAGTATAGACACATCTAGCAAACAGAGCAGATCAGAGTAGACAGTACAGTACAGAGAACAGAGATAGACAGAATACGTAACGGTTAGGTTACGTGTTACAATTAGGAACAGTTTTTAGTCTCACACACAGTGGGTGGTCCTTCGAGTGTAGTAGTAGGCACCAAGTGCAATATTCAGAGGATTCTGTCATACATCTGACGACTCCTCAACAACTCATCTGTGCAAAGTTTTAACCCTGTAACTTGTCCGTTAGGATATTTACAGCATTTTTCCACCTTTAGCGGCTTTCTAAAATTTTGAAAAAAATATGACTTATTTTGGACATCAAGCCGGATGTTATAGAATTTTTTCAGATTTTTCAGTTGCAAGCTGTGGTTATCAAAAATGAAAAATCCCCAAAAAATCGGAAAATTGAAGATTTCTCGAAAACTAAAAGCGGTCAAACTTTTACATTAATTCCCTGACAAGGTACTATTACGGCTCGTGTACTCAATTCTTCTCAGATTTTTTGCTCGCCTGCAACATTGTCAAAAAAAATGAAAACCCTACGTGTCGGTGTTTATTGCTGTTAGATTGAAGCTACTACGTTTCTAGTTTACCTCGAGTGTGGATTAAGTAATTTTAAACGTTATTGCATCGAAACAAACAATTTTTGAACCCTGAAAATGCGAATTAAGCGAGCAAAAAAATTGTAACGAGCGGAATGTATGTCAAAATGTTTCCAATCATTACAACTCAATCGGTTAGAGCGTACGATTTCGGTGCTGCAGGGTTCGAGTTCAAATCCCGTTGGAGGCAAAGTTTTTTTTTCGTAAAACAAATTTTATTTTTCCAATTCTATATCACATGGTTTATTTAAATGACTTTCCATATATGTTTGTAATGTTTTAAAAATATTTTTTTTAACTTTTGAAAAATATTTAAGTCAGCATACATAAAAAAATATTTTGGAGTATCGCTTATTTTATTCATTCTCTAACTACATATGTTTGTCATTACGGCTTTGTTTAACATTCTTTAGATAACAGTTCATTAATTTAGCTTCTAAGCTTTCCGTCTTCAGCAAATACGGGTAGAAATGACTCTTCGTCCTGGAAACCAATTCTTTTTTATGACTTCGTTTTATGAGAAAGTTTTCTTTCGTGCAAACGGCCGATGGGTCCGTGGATGTTGAGGCTGAAGGTGCCTGACTCAAAGAGGTTTGAAATGAATCGGACTGGTCCATGGATGTAGAGGCTGAAGGTGCCTGAACCAAAGAAGTTTGAAATGCATCGGACTGGTCCATGGATATGGATAATATATGGACTATTTTTGTATGTCTGTTGACTTAAATATTTTTCAAAAGTTAAAAAAGATATTTTTAAAACATTACAAACATATATGGAAAGTCATTTAAATAAACCATGTGATATAGAATTGGAAAAATAAAATGTGTTTTACGAAAAAAAAACTTTGCCTCCAACGGGATTTGAACTCGAGACCTGCGGCATCGAAATCGTACGCTCTAACTTGGCATACATTCCGCTCGTTACAATTTTTTTGCTCGCTTAATTCGCATTTTCAGGGTTCAAAAGTTGTTTGTTTCGATGCAATAACGTTTAAAATTACTTAATCCACACTCGAGGTAAACTAGAAACGTTGTAGCTTCAATCTAACGGCAAAAAACACCGACACGTTGGGTTTTCATTTTTTTTTGACAATGTTGCAGGCGAGCAAAAAATCTGAGAAGAATTGAGTACACGAGCCGTAATAGTACCTTGTCAGGGAATTAATGTAAAAGTTTGACCGCTTTTAGTTTTCGAGAAATCTTCAATTTTCCGATTTTTTGGGGGTTTTTCATTTTTGATAACCACAGCTTGCAACTGAAAAATCTGAAAAAATTCTATAACATCCGACTTGATGTCCAAAGTAAGCCATATTTTTTTCAAAATTTTAGAAAGCCGCTAAAGGTGGAAAAATGCTGTAACTATCCTCACGGACAAGTTACAGGGTTAAAACTTTGCACAGATGAGTTTTTATTGGTCAGCTATCGAACGGTATATGACTCATTGAAAAATCTCTAAGGGCAGTTTTGACCATCTTAATCGGCTATGCCCTTTGCTCATAATAAATACGATATTCATTTGTTCAGGATGCACGGACACCCTGGCATGTCAGCTTATGATTATTTCAGCCTGTACGAGTGGTTTTGAAGCGACGCTACCGATGACTGTGGTTAGTGGATGAATATGTAAAATCATTATGTTCAGTCTAGAACCTCTGTTGTATTTTTAGGCTACGATTTGGACGTCGTGACATGCTTTTATCGGTAATTAAGAAGTCAATTATAGCTGAATTACTACGGAACATCCAGTGACAGATCCAATAATTAATCCAGTGTTATATTTCATCAATTTCTCAAACATAATATTAAAATATTAATACAGATTTCTACTCCAATTTCACTCATCATTTGATTATTCGATGCATCCACTTTCACGCCATTTCATCATTCTATTATATCAACTTGGTAATAAAAAATAGCCCCATTAACAACATCACATATAAAAGAGAAATGATGTTACACCTGTTTCTCGATTTGTAAAAATATATATCTCATTATGTCTTCGAGTTTTGTTCTCTAAAAAATACCGTTTTATAATATTTTGATGACATTGTATGCATATTATGCCAACACTGTAACCACATTCGTATTATGCCAATCGGCTTACACTACTTATAATTACATTATATTCGTATAACGATGGTCCTCTAAATCAGGTGCATTCGCTTCCTGTTATTAATTCATTAGCATTAACTGGATGTTTATTGTCAGCACTACGAGCATAATGGAAACACTATACCTACATATGATACGTGCATACTGAAACGAAAATTTCTCTCAAAATGAAGCTAAAACGTTGACTTATATAAAAACAGACATATATTTTTTTCTAACCTAATATTTATTGTCTAAAATATTTATTTATAGATATGATACAATTCTTGTTTTTCACAGCAATGTTCTGCGGTCTCTGAATTTAATTGTAAGAATTATATAAATCTAGTTCAGTTTTTATCATTATAGTATAAGTACGTCTAACGAATAATATGATTTTAAAATAGTATAAAATAATTGTGGCTACTTTTAACTCATAACGAGAGTGTACGTTCCTGACCCGGTACGAATTTGATATCAACGACACACCGTTAAATATAGCTACCAGCTCGTGAAAATAGAATAACGAAAGAAAATAATAAAAATGTGTGAAAAAGAAAGGTATAGCGTCACTCATAAAAGACGAGATGCGTTTTATGATACCTAAAATTAAACGAACGCTTCGTCAGATCATTTTCGCAAGACTCGTAAAAACGATGTTGCGTCTGAAAGTGAATTACTTTCTAATATTGTTTAGCGAGAAACTGATACGCATTTCTGAAAATAACTTCCAGGAGAACGCTCGACTCGAGGCTATTCGTTACTCATAAAACGTGTGGACTGCATTGCCACAAAGGTGATCGTGTTTATACAACTCCCTCAGAAGCTATCATATGAAAATGTCAAGAAAGGACGAAAGACGTCAAGGAAAAATAGGGTTCCTGATTACACGTCGTCGCATTATCTTAACTGTTTGCAGCCGTACTAGCCGAGGACGTATTCCTTCTATTAGACATAATCAGACTACGGTCTTTATACATTTGTGACAGATTGATAGGTCAAATATAAAGCTGTAAAGACATGCGATGAATTTAAGAATTTGTTGTATTTTCAACTCATTAAAATTATTGGACCCTGTATCTTTCATGTCTACATCTGGACGACAATTCTGGAATCAATTTCTCATGTAAACTCGCACACGTTTGGTCTTTATATTCTATTCTCGATAAAATACATTTTCCATTTCCAAATTCAAGAGATGTTTTCACCAGGGTAATATGAACGTCAGTGGCCATGGAAAAATATGCATGAAATATTTTTCGGTGTTGCAGCTTTGTGCAATGTGTTATCAAAATCGTCGGCTGATATTGCGGCATAGTCCCTTGCGAGTTTCATTCAATCGTGGCATGTAATTTTCTTTTTTTTGGTTTTCGAATCGTACATGTGTATAATACTAATATTTTTAATAACTCGTTAGATGCTTTATACTTTCGTTCGTATATAGTTACGATGGTATTTCGTAAGAGTGTATGAAACCAAAAGCTTGTATTTATTGTTAAATGAATAAAAGTGTTACGTTAATTATACAGTTTTTAACTTTAATCTTTTTGTCGAGGAATACTGCTAATTGTTCGCAGTTCATGACAATCTGAAATATTATAGGTAACAGCTATAACTAAACGGACACTGATAATTTGCATAAAGATACAATGTACCATTCCATTCATGCGAACCCATTGTAAAGCAAGCAATTTGTCAACTGGGTCGTTCATGTAATAACAGTTCATCTAACTCGCTCCGCTACCTATGGTTTTTCGTTCAAATAATCGGAATTCACGTTTAGATAAGTGGATTACGCGAAACGTTCACTCATTCATGATAACGTTCTAATGTTACGAATTTGGAAATGAATTTGCGAGTATGATCATTTCGTAATCCTGTTACGAAACAAAGATGCAACATGAAATAGATCGCTGAAGTAATTAATAATTAACTAGTAACAAAAGTAAACACGATAAATAAATATGTAGACAGTACATAGTTACCGTATATTCTAGATAAATGTTTCTCTTTTTATAATAAATATATATTGATACTTTAAAGCACATAGTAAACTGATAAGCACTAGTAATACTAATAAATAACTAATAAATAAATAACGTATTTAAGTAACAATTAAATGACTTGTAACAGCTTTCAGTATTGGATAGATTTAGAAGAAAAGTCAAACAAACGAATTCCATTGTTCAATTTCGTTGCTCACTGGCTCCACAAATAACATTATGAAATGTAAATAGAAACTGGAAGACTAGAACGTCTGCAAATTGAAAGTATCGAAATCAAGAGTAGAGAAATAAAAAAAGCAACTCTCCTGTGGCATTTGATTGGATAACGGGCGGTTGGAATAGAGAACCTGCGATCTGCCTTCTATCCGCGGACTGACCAATAACATGTTTACCAACTTTCCCATCGGAACTCTGACAGCATCATAAACTTTTTGAACGCTGTTTATCTGTCTGGAACAATGATTGCAACAATTCACTTTTCATTTAATGCGAACGGTAAAAACAGTTCGCCAAGAATTGGAATTTCAAATAACGAAGATATAAGGTTTCACTCCAAAGAACGAATCCAAGTTTTATTTGATATCGACTTTCAGCTACGTTTTCACTGGAATAACTTCAAAGATGAAAGTATAGTACGACAGTATCGAACACGACATGCATTTCCTAGATTAATAAACAATATCTCGAGATTTTGTTTGTATTAACGAAGTTTTTAAATTCATTGTACTCTAAGCAAAGTGCGATTCGAGAACAGTTTTATTTTGTCTCGAAAAGCTTTTCTTGCTTTTACCTTGCGAAACGCTAAACATATATTTCCATGATTAGAGAACGATTTATGTTTTTTAACGAATACAATATGCATGCACACAAATCAACGCATCTGCTTCCTGAATATACATGATTAAAGTACGTTTAATTCATACTGTAGCATGAAATTCAATTTCATAGTCGCTTAGTTTTGAAATTCTGCAGGGTGAAATTGTATTGCTGAGATAAAGATCTGCCAGTAGAGAAATATTTTTGAAGGGATGAAAGAAAGTTGAGAGAATAAAACTTTGACAGCAAGCAAGGAAAGTAAATTCCCTGCACTCCAACTCTTATCTCAAAATTCCGCTTTCTTGACAACACCATCTCGCGTTATACTACCACGATAAATAATGCATAGCAAAAAGAAGTTTGATTAAATTCAAACGAAGGTTAGTAACATTAACGTACATGTCCCTCTATAGTTCAGTATAACTTTGAACTCACGCATCTGTTTATCATGTTTTTATAATCTAACTTTTTCTGATCCCTAAAGTGGGTAGTTTCTCCTATGTAATCAAAGACGTTGTACATTGCGATATTGAACTTTTAATTAAATCTCAGTAAATTCAACATTTTTTTAAAATGCTGTAAATACATCGATACTTTACATTTAAAGATTGGTATTTACAATTTCGGGGTAAATAAATAAATAACATCCTTACACAAACGTCACAGATCTCCAAATATACGTACCGATAATAGGGGTTAATGAAAGCAACTGCACAGGTGTCTTCTTTTGCGATCAAGGAAACTGCGGTTGCGTAAGCATTTAAACATTCAACCAAGCGGTTATATGTACCACGATGAAATATAAATAATATTCGCGGATGACTACGGTCATAAACAGATATTATTATGTAGATATAAACTAATGTTATCCGTATTTATTGATCGCGAATCGTGGTCCGATGTTTCTGACCCCCGACGTATGTTCTCTGACATCAAAACATTAATGGTGATCTAGAACACGAAAGACAGAAACGATGCCGGTGGCATTTATACATATTCAAGTATACCGTCTTGGGCACACGTACTTGATACGTCAGCTGTGCTACATAATTGGAAGTTTTATTGCTAGATGAGTCACTACGGTGTGTCAACTTCATTTTTTTTTACATCGGAAAGAAGATACGTTGCAACCTCATTATTGAACAACGAATGTTATTCTATTAGCAACATGTTAACGGATCAATAGATTTAAAAAAAACTTATTGTACTTGTAGAAGTATTTTTCATTTGATTACCTTCATATAAATTTTTTACAGGTCATTAAAATTTCTATTAAAACTAATTCAAAGATATGTTCATTTTCGATACGTTTATACACGAAATATTATACTACAATTAATCAATCATTTCTGTAAAAATTAGCAAACAGGAGAATCGTCACTGTAACGTTCTGCTTTACAGTAACACTGCCAGAACTGACTTCGGAACAAATTGTACATCGGCAGCTATAAACAGTAAAAATAGATATACTCTATTTCCAATCCTGCAAAATCTTCCTGGATCTTATGGTTTCTTTGCGTGAGGGAATTTCAAACACTCTGGAAATTATTGAATACGTGGTATGAATAGTTACGAGAGGAAATAAATTCGAGCGTTTACTTTTTACAAAGTAAATAAACAAACACAGTTCGTGTCCCAAAACGTAATAAACTCCCGGTCTCGGTACGCAGAATCTTTCTTCACCCTCGGAAAGAGGGAAACGTAACAAAAAAACTTGAAAGGACATCACTTTGTAATCCATCTATCATGCTAACCAATTGCAATGTTTAAGAACAGTTTTTTAACCATTTAATGATTTATTAACAAATTAAACCTTCCAATATCCCCCCAAAAATTTAGATTGTTCGGCCCAATTATGGAAAATTTATTTCGTTTTGAAAGATGAACGAATACTTCGTGCACCGACTGTAGCTGAATTTAGGTGAGTGAACGTTTATATTTTACGCTCGACTCAAGTTAAGAGAGGCATCGCAGTATTGAGAATTACGAGGCGCAATAACAATTGCGAGTGTTTACCTCTGCGACATTTCTTTATGGTCATCCATTATTTTCAGTCTTCTACTGGCTGCCGACATTATCGAGATTCCAAATTGTTCAAGGTTAACACGCTATCTGCGGGTCACAAATCGAGTTTTACTTTCGCATCTAATGGGGAGAATTTTGAAAAAATTCCCTTTTTAAAAACCATTTAATATTTGCAAAATTGACAAGGGATAACCTAAATATAAAAGCACAGTGGTGTCTATAATGACAGACTCAAAGTAAATTTTACATTGTTACCGATATTCACACGAAAACTTAATAAAACATTATATTTCTATTTTCTATTATTTCTAATGTTCTGTCAAGATCTTTTCAAATTTCATTTTATGAACTTCAGAGAACAATTTACTGATAAAATGCGGAAGAATAAAAATAACAGTAGAATTTAATACTACATACTGCTAGAAGACTTTCAATTTAATAAATTTATTAACAGAGAGAATACATTTTCATTCTTCTTTTGTTTACTGCAATCGAGATAGACAATTTTTTTAAAGGTCCGCTGTCCCAGTTATTGCTGGTTAATGAATAGCTTTTTCAATTGGAAGAGTCAGAAGAAAAAGCCGTTGCCCTGCTTAATTAACATACGTTAATTCGAAGCTATTATAATGTGGCACATGACCTTCATTTCATCATAGTTCTTTCATTATGTCATAAGAGAAAATCTAATGAGGAACATTATAAAGGGGCTCGTTATGCCAATTTCAGTTAGTAGAGTAATTCGATATTCACAAAACTGGAGCGTGATAATTTTATTCCTAAAACACTTTCGTTCAGCCATCAGTGAGTGATTATGTGATATTAACAATTACGGTTCTTTTATTCTAGGTATATATTATATACTATATATATTGGGTTAGAGGGAAAGTTCTGTCGTATTTTAAAGAAAATATTTGAATTCATTTTGCTTTAACACAAACCCAAGAGATTTAATGTGATCTCCAACAGTTGTATGATGAATGCCAAACTCTTCTGCAATTTCTCGACTTGTTAACCCTTTGCACTCGGAGCAATTTTAACTGTAAATTTGAAATAATTTTCTGGTTCGTGGTATTTCCATTCTATTTAAGAAAATCAATTTTTATGCATACACAGTTTGTTCGTGTAACTCCTACCAACAGTTTTACTACTTGACAATTTTTTAAATCTAAATCTTATTGTTGCAAAAATTATTTTGGAAAGAAATAGAATAATTTTAGTGGTGCCTTAACGTCACCACTCGAGTGCAAAGGGTTAAATGTGGATTATTTTCCAACATGGATCGCAAAACATCATTATCGATCTTGGATGGTCGTCCAGATCGATCACTTTCTTAGAGGCTCAGATCCCCGGAATGAAATTTGCTAAACCATCTTTGACAAGTACGAACATTTACAATATCTTTTCCAAGTACCCCACATAAATTTTTACATGCAACCGATGCGTTGCTTCCTTTTACGAATTCATACAAAATGCAGTGTCGTAAATGCACTTTGTCTACTGACATGTTTTTCACTTCAAATAACACAAGTAAATGATGAACGGTAAAAAAGGACTCCTTGTATATTAAACAGCAGGTAGAAAAAAAAACAAAAAAAATTCCCAATGACTCACTAGCCAGATGTTTTTTTTATTTACAAGAAAAATTACCTGCCTATTTAAAATACGACAGAACTTTCCCTCCAACCTAATATATTGTAGGTCAGGTATAATACAATACCAATTCAGTGTTACAGTATAAGAGGTTGACAAGTACGCGAATCCTACATAATATTGTGATATGAAATGTTGTGTAATTTAATATGACAGGATGATGGTTTTTGTATTTAAGTAAACTAAAATACTAGAAACACGAAGAATCAAGGTCTCTAATTAAAAACGAGTTAATGAAGAAACCTTGACAAATAGCGCGCCGTAAAGTTAAAATAGATAACCTCTGGCGTAAAAGGAGATATTAATCACGTCACTTCCGAGGGAATCAGTTCTTAAATTGAAACAATGCCATTTAATTGGTCCGCGTACAATGCAAGTGACATAACATCCCGTATCTGGTACGGTCATTGTGACCATAAAAATAACTGAGTTATTACGAACGAGCGGTATGGTTGACAATTATTCGTTTAACCAAATATGCCTCTGCACGACGACATTGGAACACCTAAAATGTTTGCATTATCCATAAAGCGGTTCTCAATGTATTTATGTCACCCTAATAGAGGAAATGCGATTCCATTTCGATTATCTGCGCTCACAAGCAGCAAGCGATTCGGATATTGATCGGAAATAATTAGTCCGTATCGCAAATCTTATTCATAATTTCATGATACTGTTATATTAATGATATTTGACGATATTGTTACGCAAGGAAGCCAAAATTTGATTAGTTTCACAAGACAGGTGTGGCAAACTGTAAAAAGTACTTGAAACATGAATTTTACCGTGTAAAAATGGTTTCATTGTTAGATCTACCAACAGTAATTCTCCATGCTTCTATCACCTATTTCGGTCATGAAATAGAACTTGAAAAAGGTCGTTGCATAATAATCATTATTTTGATCCAAATATTTAACTTGTAAACAACAGTAATATGAGTACGACAAGAAAAATGTATATTAATATGCACAACAAAAAGACAGTGCATTAGATTAAACATATAATGAATCGACAGCCTTATTCCAAAATCAGCATTCCAATGTTTCCGGACTTTTTTTTAAACGATTTTACAACTAAAAATTCCGAAAGAAATCCGAGATTTGTGCCGCATTAGGCAGAGGATTACTGAGTTTTTTCACAATTTTCCGTTGAGTAGACCAGAAGAAATAGCGCATCATTTCTTAATCCGATTTCACCCCGTGACTACCCTTGTGGTGGAGGTAAGATCTTGAAAATTGCCTAAGAGGATTTTCAATCAGTCGGAAGATCTGAACGAAAGTCAATTTGGTTAAGGAGCACATTTGGCTAGGTATTTTAAAACTACGATAAAGTTGAACAAATTTCACAATACCCAGGTATTATTGGGAACTTATTGACATTGTTAAAGAGAGAATTACAAAATTGATTTCGATTGCTTGTAACAGTTATCACTAAATGCAGTTGATTTTGGCTGTTATCAATAAATAAAATTCATTTCGGTTGCTCACAACAGTTCTCAATAAAGCAAAATGTTTCCTTCTACCTGTTACCGAAGTGGGAAATTTTATTTTGACCTCATATTATACAGTTTTTCATATTAGAATATTTTAATTATTCGGATATTTTCTAGTTTAATTGCTTTAATTTAAATGATAAATACATTTATCGTTACCGATCCTTTCCATGAAAATTTGTCAATTAACTGTTACTTTGGGTAGCTGATTTAAAATATGCGGTTGGATGGTAATGTATAAACGATAATTACTTTATCAAGCTGCTGTTTAATGAATTCTCGAAATAGCAGTAATACGCGATTATGAATAGATTTATAGATTCTATAATATACTGGACAACGACACGACTACCTCTGACTTAATGATAGTATTGGAATAGTGGTCCGAGGTTGCATTAAAACCCGAGTTTCGTCCCAGGCGACTTGTTATCGATCTATTCGTACATTTTAATGCAAAAGCCAGAAAAGCGTTCGTGCGGTCCGAAACGTAAAAAAGTTAAATATAAACAATCAGGTCAAGAGTGGTTTATTTCTATTTATTTAAAACTTCTCGCGGAACGATGTCAACGAAAATATTCCGAACCGTATAACTGTGAAATATTTAAAGGTACGCGAACTTTCAAGACATTTTAGATTCTTGCAGACGGGGGACAATGAATACTGTACAATACCTGTTTGTTATAAATTGAATATGCATTGCTGTATTGTACAGAATAAACTGGAAATACACGTTTCCATCAATTTAAATATTTCACTTCTTTTCAAAATATGTAAATTTTATTTCTCTTTGTTTAAAAGATTAAATCAATTACTCTGTAACTTTGCACATGCATTTGTTAGAGTTTCTATTAGAGTTTTAGTATTATTTCAAATATAGCTGCATAATAAACTGTAGACAACATTTGAGACATGAATTATGTTATTGTATATGAGACTGCTTATGTAAAAATACAGATATGATCTTTCGTTAAGTATTTTTTTTTAAAATAGTACTGATAACATAAAAGTTACTGTGAGTTTGTAATTATTCAAATCACTATATTCATCCTTTTAAAAGACCTCCGTACAAAGGATGGTAAAAAAATTATGGCGGGTCACTAAATATACGACTCCGTGAAACTTGTACGGAATAGTGAACTTATATGTTATACAAAACATCCTTGTTCGACAAGGGAAAAGTCCGGGAAACGCCATTAACAGACTGACCAGTCATGGACTGGAACCGACAGAGATGCAAATATCCTGGACGTAAAGGACTCACTGTGACGAAATGTTCTAAATGTAAAATACACATTTGCTTCGCGACGACTAGAAACGGTTTTAAAGCGTCCCACATGCCACATTATAAATACAGTCGGAAAACATTTAATTATAGAAACGTCAGCTGTATTATTCGTCATGAAATGTATGCAGAACGAATACCGACAATTTTTTTTAATTTTGGTCGCTTGAATTTTTATGCACAGAAAACGTAACATTTTGATTTCATGGAGAAATTCCACAGTTATGGGTTTAAAAGCCTAGATATCAATAATACAGGATTGCAACAAATAGGATACATTTTTACTTTAAATAAAAATCCAGTTTAGTAATAAACAATTGTGCACGTAAAAGCAGCTCGGTACTTTTTGGGTCAAACAGTGCCCGCAAGTATTACCAAGGTCTTTTACCACCGAACGAGAGTAACGAAACTACAGGCATTTTCAAATATATGTAACTTTTCCGATATAGAATTCCGATTATTAAAATTAAAAAATAATTCCCTTGGGTGCAAACCACTGATTAAACGCACCTATGTAAAGCGTTGCAATGGAGTAATAACAAATTTCATTTTATGAACTTCTATAACTTTGTTTATATCATTATTTCAATTTACGAAATTAAATCTAAAATTTGTAGAAATCCAAAAGGATTATTTTCATAATAGTTTACCGATTTTTTACGACTATTGAAACTGTAAACATATCTTTTCGGAGAATTTATTCAATAAATTTGTTTTCTTGAATATATCAATATTCGACAAATATATTGTATGTGGGCTCTCTCTGAACCGAAACAGCCTTTGTAAAATCGATTCGAACAATTTGAATTTATTTAAAGCACAAAATTGTTTGCAAAAATTGCAATTTAGTGAAATGACAATAAAAATTGAAAAGTTAGCACCGATTAGAACATTAAAACCAATTGAAAATTTTCACAGTTTCATTCCAACTCAGTTAATAGCATTGTAATCTAACTATTAACGTGTAATATGCCACGATTGTGTTGCCAGACTTTTTCGTTTATAATTCTACATAAACATAACCTTACATCAAAAGGTGTCCGCACGTATTTGTTCACGAAGGTACATTATGATAAAACTCGTTAAAATCCGAATAAATGTGTTTGTTATTTTTATAGAACGTATAATGTAGTTGCTGCTAATGCTCCGGAAAAATCAACCAACAACAAACCATCATCTGTATCGAAGATTCCCAAGTTTGCAAGGATGAACTGTTCGGAATGTCAAGGATGAGCAATGTAACCCCGAATGCGCCCGCAGATCTAACTAAACGAATATTTCCGAATCAGCTTTAGCTCAAGGCTGCACTAAATTCTAATTTACTTCTGCTATTGATTTATTGACAGCATTAGGAAACGATCATTCCAGAAGAACGGTTCGCGTTTGCAGCCGACATTAAAACAACAGTCCGAGAGACTCGACTCGACCTGCGCTGCGTGCCGCCCTAAGGAACAACGTTGATCAAAATCAGCTGGCAACGCCAGCAATTGCCGGTTTATCAAGTAAATACGTATTTTTGGATCGTTACTGTCCTTTCATACGCGAAAACGTGTCATTATGTATAATCACGTGATTATTTGCATAGTAAATGAGCCCGATAAACGCACCCACAGGAAAAATAGTTTCTCGAAACTTTATTGAGCACGACCCGTGTCGGGGACATTTTTTTTTATATTAATATTCATGTTATTTTAGACTGTTTCATGAATAATTTGCTGACATGACGGAATTTATAAGCGACGTGCTTGCATGACAGCATTGGCAGGTGCACACGAAATGTTACAATCGTATTCGCCGTTTGCAAAATTATAATAAATACATTAATTAATTATTTAATTAATTAAGCAATTAACGTTCACATTTTTCGAATTTATTTTGCTTTCTTGAATGCATTACTTTCATGCAAGAATAAATTGTTGTCCTATGGAATGACTACAGTTAAACATTGCAAATAATATATTATTTTTGGTGTAAAATTCCTGTCAGGTCAGATATAATAACTAGACTACGAATCTCGATGTAAAATTTGTTCCTTCCTTAAATAATTTTTCAAATAAATACGTAGAATCTACAGTCTAATAATATCGGACGTCTGAAGAAGTAGTAATCGTTCTCCAATTTGTCGACAAGCGTTGTTCATTATTGAAATTGGGCGAACATTATACGTCTAAATAAAATCGAAAACTTTATGTTCTTCTTGTGTCATACAAATTTATGGACACGCGTTACATCCGAATCACGAACGTATCATTATTATTTTTGTTGCAATTATCCATCAGCAAGCTATCAGAAGAAGCTTCTTTTTATTACAGGAACCGAATAACACGAAACTACTAAAAGCTCATTCCGATTATACGTCGGATCGATGTATCTATAAAAAGAACACTCCAATATCCAGCAAATTATTTTCGCAGTTTTCTTCGCGATACGTTTACTTTCAAACCTGGGAAATTTTTTTGGAAAACTATTGGAAATAGTCGATGAAATGCTTCTGTTTGCATGAAATCAAATTTCAAGATTTATCCGACGTCGTAAAATTTCATTTAATACAGAAAAAATTACAATTTCAAATGATGTGTATTTCTCTCTGTCTATATTAATTATACACACCACTGTACGTTATTTGTACAGATTCAAACCGCAAATCGATTTCGCCGGAATGATTTTCGCGCGATCATTTTCCGACGTGCTCCTAAATGAACGTAAGAAATGGCCGAACTCGCCATTCGTGACGCCCCACACTCACTCTAGGATTAACTTCACCGATGGAAACGTAATAATCGTCGGAACGAAAATGTGCGGCTACGACGCGAGAGCAGAAATACTGCCGCTCTTTTTCC
This sequence comes from Augochlora pura, assembly GCF_028453695.1. Classification (NCBI taxonomy): domain Eukaryota; kingdom Metazoa; phylum Arthropoda; class Insecta; order Hymenoptera; family Halictidae; genus Augochlora; species Augochlora pura. The sequence continues at coordinate 17,668,858 of NC_135778.1, read as the reverse complement.
AGTAACTTTAATTTCGAAGAAGTTTCCAGCACGGTAGTAAGGAGATCCGAGCATGGCAAGGGAATCTGAAATGATGGACGAGAGGAAAATAGCGGACCGTCATGAATTATGCAGCCGCTTCAAATTTTTCGATAACGGTACCGAATATAGAACAGAATCGAATACCAAACCCTTCGAAGTGACTCGTTTAAAGAAAACAACGGATTGTTTTAGTTACTGTTTTTGATCCAGCAAGCTGTCGCATGTATATTACTACCATAATATTGCTCGCGGAGTAGTTTCGAGAGTGGTTTGCTTAGCGTCTTTGATGTTAGAGGTTTCCAAAGTGGAAGCATGGTTCTTCGTAGGTCATTGATTGAATTCGTTCCTTAATTTGTGCAATTAATTAAACAGCCTCCGGTGAATGAACGTTCCTCGTATTATATGAAAAGGTCACTTTTATCCTATTATTCTCACGTTAAAATCTATACAGTATTTGTACTATGCACGCATAAATGTTTTCCAAATGTCATTTTGTTTTTGTTCATAAAATTCGTTTCCAACTTGACTTTTTTAATTAGTAGTTTAATTAGCAATTGTTTAAGCAACATGCGCTCAAGGTAAATCATTGCTATTTGAGATCTATAACTTGTATTTTCGATGAACGTACATTCAATGAAATTATGACACATTTGTTTGAGCAATATCATTCACTAAAAAATTACTTATTGAACACTTTCGCTCATTCATTGGTCGTACAATTAAAAATATAACAATAAAAGTAAAACCGTAATCATCAACAAATGTTAAAATTCTATTCGGAGATCATTGGCTATTATCGACCTTTGTATCGTGTGTTACGGCGAGTGTATTCGTCGCACGTGAAAATTTGCTGTTTAAATTCCAATTTTAATGAAAACTAAATTGCTCGTTTTGTGTCATCTCGACCTCCAGATATTCGAAAAATCTTCAAATTTACGAATAAAATAAAGTTTTCACTAAAATTTGATTTGAAACCGGAACTGGTTAAACGTTTTCGTTGAATCAATGATTTTTTGACGTATTTTTCATAAAATCTTATGTTTAGAAAAAGCTATTTCTATTAATAAATTATACAATTTGGTCAGCGATGTATGAACATTAACGGTTTTAATCTGTGGCGCTAATTTTTTTGATTTACGGTATTTATAAAAAATTGAATCTACCTTGGTATTTATATGATTATAATATCATTGTGCTTTTTCATTGTAGATAGAACTGAAGGGATTAGTTGTCAAACAGCACGCTTACGATAATATCATTAAGGGGATTAAATAACGATTTGTGGATAATCATTTGAACAAACACGCAACTTAGGTGTTCATTCACTGAACAAGACACCCTAATCTCTCAAATGCTTCCCAATCACATCGAATAGTGGTACCTTTCCTCACATAGTTGACCACAATTCATAATTTCGTACAATTTTTATAAAAATCAGCATTATTATGATTTTAAAGTTGTCGAATTTAAAAATATTATCAAGAATGCAAAAACCAAAACAAATAATTTCTTTCCAGATACATTTATCTTGACGCATTACCTCTAAATTTACCGAGCACAGAAAGGCTGCTTCATGTCAATAGCAACAGTGAACGAATTCATTTATTTGTGAATGCTTTCAACCAGATGCTTTATTTACCAGACACGTGATTGTTACATGCATATATGTTCGATATTACTTATCATTAGTTTCTACATTCTTACTGAACATTATTTAAGGATATTATAAATAATTCTATGCCCTTCTCTATTAACGTATGCTTGGATTAAGATATTGATAAGATATTGCATAAGACATTCAATCATTTCCTGTGAAAAAGACTTAATAATTTTCAGAACTCGGCACGTTTACCGAACCCAAACACTATGTACAATATCTCAGTAACCATGCATGATGTTCGAAAATTTTAAACGGCATCTGCTGCTTCGAAACGTATATAACACATAACTACGAGTATACTATAGACGTTTGTGCTGTTAAGTCACCGAAAGTTGCATTTCAGCCAACTTTCTGGGAACAAGTAGCACCGAGCGACGCCACGCATTGCATAATAGCCGAAGAGTATAGTTTCCGTCGAACGGACGCCTTCCGCCGTAACGACGGGAACGAATTGCGAGGCACAGAGCGAGTCTTACCGGCTGATCAACGTACGGACTCCAGCGGATGCAACGAGGCGGACAGCTATGGACGCAGTTTCGTGGAAATTGCAGGTTCTCCTCAGCTGTATGACTTTGGACAACGGCGAGGACGAACCCACGGCAGGCCACGCCACGGAAACGGAAAAACTCGCGTCCTCAACCTGGTGCACTCGAGCGTTTAGAGCCGACTGGCCTGGCAATTGGTTCGGCTAGCAGTCAAATGGACGAGTTCACCGCTGCGGGGCTTGTCACTGCTTCGAACTTCTCCAGGTCGAAGACACCGAACTCTTGTCACACCCGCACGTCGCCGATCCGTGCAACCTCTCTGCACAACCTCTTTGTACAGCCGCGCACATCAACTTCACTCTCTTCGCACCCTGTCCGTCGCGCTATCCCTCGCGCGCACGCATAATTCGCCGAAGGTCCGGCCAACGCGAAACACCCGCACGTCCTGCGAACGACGGACAAGAGACCCGATATTACGATGCTCGCACGGTTCTGGGTATGTTCACGGGAGCACGTGACCGAGGAGGACCCGCCGAGGATGTTCGGGACAACAAGAAACAGAGCTTAGAAAAAACTAGAACGCGTACAAGAATCGCGAATTCTGCGGACAATCGGAGAAGAGAGCAATCGGCAGGGAAAGGATTAAAGAGAATCGCAGCGAATCCTCGTGGAATTTCCAACACGATTACACCGGGACACTTTGCTTCGACTTTCGCCTGGAAACTCCGGAGCTCGGTAGCTAGGTGTGTTTCGCGGAAACCTCACTCCAGACTTCTTTAATCTCTCTTGCCGAGTTTTTTCGTCCGCTGTTTCCTCCGAGAGGGATTTACTCGGTTCGTTCACTGGTACCCGGTGTGTGTGTGGGGGGGGGGGGGGGGGCAGATGTCCCAACGTCAATTACCGTCGCGCTTCGACACGCAGCGGTGTGTGCCGCTGCCGTATCGCGGTCTTTAAGTTTCTAAACCGTACTACACCGCGGCTTAGACACTCTACCTGTAAGCTCTTTCTCTTGTCGGTGATCGCCCTTTCTCTTTCTCTCTTTCTCTCTCTCTCCCTCTTTCCCGTTTTCGCTTTCTCTCTCCGGCCCGCTCTCTCGTCAACTCTTCCACCCTCTTTCAGTTAAGGCTGTTTGCGAAGGAACGTTTATGACGGCGCAGCGTCGCCGACGATCGCCCCTAGACCGTCCTATCGCGTCCTGTTTCACCTCTATCCCCGTCAACGGGCGTGCGTACTCGGCGCTCGCGACACCGTCGAGCAGCACGCGGTACTCTCCCGTCCCTTTTCTGCCTGCGGATTGTTGCCTTTCGTCCCTACGACGTGTATCGACAACCGAGTCTGCCTGCCTCCACGCGCGCGGAAAGATCGATCACATTGGCAACCAGAAACTCGAGTTGTAAGAAGTAAGAGAGAAAACAGTGGAGAGAGAGAAAGAGAGAGAGAGAGAGAGAGAGAGTAGGGGAAAGAGTGGAGAGAGGAGAGGTTTGCTCGAAAAATGCACGACGAAGGAGGACCACAAGGGTCGAGTCGAGAAGTCACGAGAATAAGTCTGGTGCAAAAGAGAGAGAGAGATAGAGAGAGAGAAATGGAGATAAAGGAAGAGAGAAAGAGAGAGGAAGGAAACGTAAGAATTGAAGAACACACCCACGCAAACGATTTCCGAGCGATTCGACGAACCTGTACGCAACTCTATCGGGCGCGTGTCTTTCGTATCACGTACGAATGCGGCGGAGCTACTAGCTAGCGCGAGGTAAAAGCGTCGAAGCGAGGCTCTCCCCCAAGCTGATCCTGCGTGCTAAACGAGCCGCTACGCTGCCACTCGCTCCCCTCCACCCTCGCTTTGCCAGATCTCGCAGTGTCTGCTTTGCGCTGCTTCCACCGCGTCCACCGCTTCCACCACTGCCGCCGTTGCCCACCGCTATTCCATCCTCCATCGCATCCACCACCAACGCTACCTTAACCGTTCTCCGGCTTTCCCCTGTTTTCCTCCTTCCCTCTAGTACACGTCTATACGCCAGCGTCTCTTCGCACTCGATCTCTTTCTATACTATGACTTGCCGTGTACTACACGCGCATCAACGCGACGCGAACAGCTGTTGTGCACGCGTGCTTCCATCGCTATCGCAACCACACTCGCGATACGCTTGATTTCTTGGCGGGAAACTGGACAATTGAAAAACACCGCCGACAACGGACCGCTCGGTCGTGGAAATCGCTTTTGAAATGACTATGCGTTCAAGTTAGAATGTCCCGGCATCGATGGTACACTCGAGGAGGAGATCGTTCTACATAAAAAACAAATCGACAATGACGGATGAATTTTTCAGTTGACGCTTCGTTGTTCGTTGTCGCGAAAACTGAACACCTGCTTCATCTACACGTGGAAAAAGGAAGAACAAAATCAGTTTTTACTTAATTTATGAGAAAAGCAACAAAAAAAGCTCGATCTATTTGTTATTTATACAAAAAATTGAAGAAATGGAGGAATACATCATTGTTTAAGCTTCTGTAATGTGTAGACTGTCGTTTACGTTGTAACACTATAGAAATCTTTTACATAATTTTGCTTCTAAAATTACAGATTTTAATTCGGATACTGTGTTAGACTACTTTTACATTTTATCTAATATTCGGCTGAGATATTCTCAAATATTTTCAATTTTGTGATAACTGCGTTAAACGGAAAACGAACGCACGAAAACTTTTAAATGAGAGAACAGTAATATTCGCATGAATGATATTACACGAACGAATTTCTCATGATTTCATGGATCGTACTCTAAAATACAAATTATCGATTTCAAGTAATGATACTTACCTCGAACGTATGGGACATCGTTAGCACTAAATCTACCGAGCACTAAACATGTCTGACATGACATGTACAGCTTTACAAGGATTACAAGATTGGACGTATTTAAACGTCTTGCAAGTTCTATTATGATAGAGCTTGAATTGAATCATTTATTTAACCATTTTCTGCAGTCGATTCTTTATAATTTCAACAATTTTAAAATAGTAACCAGTCGTTTCGATTGCCATGGTAGCTTTAGTGCTAAGACAACTGCTAATTAAAGGAATAAAATATGAAACAAATTATAAATAAAATAATGACATTTGTGAAGCATCTGTAGAAGTATAGTAGAATGGCAGCATACATTTTCATATAGGGCGGAAAACGTTCATTCACTGTAGGGTGTACATTCATTGGTCAGACCATTTTATACGATTCCTACGGCAACGGCTCCGATTCATATAACGATATTTCGGGGAAAATTTTCATTAAGATCCATTTCAAAAGTAATTTTATATAATTTTATTTTCTGATGCATCGATTTAATTCTATGTGCTTGCAGTAAAGTAGAACTCTATCTCTATGCACTTATCAGGAGACAAGTTGGTTCACATAATTAGATATTTCACAATAAAAGTCTGCCTATCTCCAACTCATGATTCTTTGTTCGTTTTATAACAGTTCACACTTATATGAGAAAATTTAGTTTAGGTTAGAGATGAGTTAATTAGACACTACTAAAATTTAGTTTATACAAACAGGAGTCATATGAATTGAAGGTAATTCGCATAAATGGAGGTGATATAGACAGATTTCACATAAATGGAGCTCATCTAAATAGAGTACACGTAAATGAAGTACCACTGCATAACATTATTCGAGAGGTGCATATAATATGATACATAAAAATATACATTATAAACAGCATTAAAATGCAGATTCGAAAAATATATAGGTAGTTTTTTAGTCGCGACCAGTCTCTATTTGTGTGAGTTTTTATGAACACTGAAGCTAGGTAAAGCCAGTATAGAAACAAGAAGAGTTTACCCTGAACTCGTGCCAACTATTGCAAACCGAAAACTGATGTATAATACGAGAAATTTCGTTTTTTTGTTTTTAAATAGTATTTTACGTCGCATCAACTACACTTGTGGTTATTAGCGACGACTTTTAGTTGGGGATATTAGAGTTTACTGTATAGGCTTGAATTTTTCAGAAATGAGATAACTTGTCTTATTTGCTTGCTATTATTAAGGTTATCGTGGAGGTTTTGAACAATTTAGAAGAATGTCTTTTATCGTTATTTGGGAGTTGCAAATATCGCATAGTGGAGGACTAGTTTTTGAGATTAAAAAGGAGTGAGTTAGTTTGGAATGACCTATTCTAATCCTGTTTATCGCTACTTGTTGTTGTCGGTTGAGGTTCGCTGTGATGGAAAGTTCCTTGGAGAATCCCTCGTGGACTTCTAGAGCGTACGGCCTTGCAAAGTGCTTCCATTCGTTGTTCCAATGGGATAGGAGACGTTTTTTGAATACTTTTTGAAGATCGGCTGGGACGGTTTTGTGTGCGATTCTTGGCGGTGACAGGGTGGTCGCATCTTTTGCTGCTCTGTCCGCTTGGTTATTTCCAAAAATACCGACGTGAGATGGTATCCAGGCAAGGATAATTTTTTTCCCTTTTTCGGTTGCTTCGTGGTTTGTTTTTAAAATATCTAATGTTAGGTCACCCGTTCTTGTTTTATCAGTGACATTTGGATCATGACATTGGCATCGTTGGCGGCGATCTTAAAGGCTTGCTGGATTGCGATTGTTTCGGCAGTTAAGATTGATGTATCCTGAGGTAATTTTTCTTTATTGATGATGCCTTCAGTAACGGTTGCGTAGCCTGAACCCGCTTTAGAGACTGAACCATCAGTAAAAATTTGGGTGTATTGTGGGAATTTATTTAGGAATTCTAAGATGAGTGTTTTAAAGTGTTGTGGGTTTGTGTCTGTTTTGTTGTGGATTTCGAGGTCGATGTTCGTTGAGATGGGGTGTAATATCCAAGGGGGAAAATTAGCGAATCGGTTCTGAAAAACTTCGTTTGGCCGTAGGTTTACATTGAGTTCCGACTCAATGTTTTTGAATCTTTCGCTAAATGGTACTTATCTGTTTGCCGGAAGTTCGGATTACGTTGGTTTCGAAACATGGTCGTAAAGATGGGTTTTTGGTTGGTTGCTGCTATTTTTATGGCTTGCGTTATGGAGAGCCATTTTCTTCTATAATGTAGGGAAGGTTCTTGTGCTTCTCGTGCTATACTTGCTTCTCATGCTACTCCAGTAGCAATTCTGAGTGCAGAGTTGTGAATGGTGTCTAGAGGTTTCAGTAATGAAGCTTTCGCAGAGGAGTATATGATACAACCGTAATCCATTTTAGATCGTATTATGGATCGGTAGGTATTGATAAGGACATCTTGATCAGCTCACCAGTTATTTGCAGCTAGTGTTTTCAGGATGTTGAGTCTGCTGTTGCATTCTTTTGTCAGGTATGAGATGTGTGGTTTCCAGGTCTATTTACCTATACTATCAAAGTATATACCTAGCAATTTTACTGAGTTGACTTCTTTCAGTAGGTAGTTGTTTAGATATAATTTGATGGGGGTGTGTAGGTGGGTTCTATTGAAAGTTATGACTTCTGTTTTTGCTGTGGAAAATTTAAATCCGGTGGTGTTGGTCCATTTTTGTAGTTCATTTAGTATTTTCTGCAGTATGCGTGCAATGGTCTTGGGGTTTTTTCCACTGCAGATGATTGTGAGATCATCGGCATAGAGAAAGGCTTTAGCAGGTGAGATGATTGGTTTCATTACGTCGTTTATAGTGAGCAGAAATAAGGTAACACTCAATACTGAGCCCTGTGGTACTCCATTTTGTATTATGCACGTTCTTGATGTCATATTATTGACTCTAACTTTAATATGTCTTGTTTTAAGGAAGTTGCCAACAAATGTATTTATATTGCCCGTAATGTTGAGTTTGTTTAGAGTTGAAATAATGCGTGGTCTCCATACCATATCGTAAGCTTTTTCAATATCCATGCATATTCCTATTGAGAATTGTTTTTTTGCTAAAGCGTTGATAATGTATGTTTCGAGGTTGAGAAGTTGGTCATAAGTGGAGTGTAGTTTCCTGAAACCGCTCTGAGTGGCTGAGAGTATGCTATGCTGTTCCAAGACCCATTTTAATCTGTTGTTGATGATCTTTTCCATAATCTTACACGTGGTGTTTGTCAGAGAGATGGGTCTGTAGCTGGAGGGGATGGTAGGATCTTCGTTTGGTTTCAGGATGGGTACGACAACGGCTTCATTCCACTGCTCTGGGAACACTCCATATTTCCAAATGATATTGAACAATTTCATTAGGTATATTTTACCGGATTGTGGGAGGTTGGTAAGAAGTGCATTTAGGATTCCGTCCGGACCAGGGGACGAGTTTCTGCATTTTTTAAGTACTTCTTCCATCTCTTCAAGTTGTAAGGGGTTATTTATCTGAGAGTACTTACATGGGTTCTCAGCTTTTGTGTGGTTATTAGTGGTAAGTTTGCTTGCTTGGTTATGTATTCGGTGAAGTTTTTATCATAATTATTGTCGCTTGTGTTCATTTGAAAGTTGTGTCGCGCGGTGCGTTACAGCGTCGACCGTAGTTGATGACGATTAAATAACGCGCCTACCTCGCGATAAATTAATATGTTGAGGATAGATTTGAGGGTGAACTGAGATGGAACAAGGTGCCGTATTTAAACAAGGTTTAATAATAAAGAGACGAACAACTTATCACAACTATAACACTATGTACAAAATGTCGGTTGTCGGATTAGATGAGAAGTTACCGAGTGCAAGGTGGAAAGTGATGTAGGTACGCTTCTCATCCACCGATTACGCCTTCGTATGTAAATGGCGTGGGTGGAGTTAGTTTTTCATTGGCTACTTAAATTATGTTAAAACCCATGAATATTAGAAAGATGGCCAAGAAGAGGGGACAGCAGAAATCTGGGAATTCCCAGATTTTCTTTGTCTTTAGCGTCGCTGTCGCTGGCCGTACCCCTGCTCATGGCCACATCTGGTATCGGATGTCGAGGGCCCGAGAGCTTCGACGCGGTATTATAAAGAATCTACTTGGGGGTCGTCATAAACTTAATTACATAGGCCGTTCGCGACGCGACAAGTTGGATGCTAATATGTTAGCTATTTCTTCTTGATCGGTGATAAGTGAGTTGTCTGATCGACATAGAGAAGCAATGATGTAGTTATGAGGTTTGCCTTTAATTGTTTTGATTTTGTTCCATATTTGTTTTATAGGTGTGTTTTTGTTAAGAGATCCGACGTAATTTATCCACGAATGGCGTTTACTAGTTTTTATAGTTCTTCTGGATATGGCTCTGAATTTCTTGAATATTATGACGTTTTCTAAGGTGCGGTTTTTCTTGAATCTGTTGAAGGCGTGTTTGGTTTTCCTGATTGCCTCTTCACATTCGTCATTCCACCATGGGGCAGGTGTATGGCGAGGTGATGCATTTGGTTTGGTTTTGGGTATTGTGAGATTAGTTGCATTGCGAACTGCATTAAGGAATTTGTTTAATAATTCATTGATTTGGTCGATATTGTTGTTAGATGGTTCTTCAAGTGAGAGGGTTAGATTGTTTAGTTTGATTTTGTATTCACTCCAGTAAAGTATTTCAGTTTTCCACCTCGGTCTTTTAATTGGTATCGTTCTGTGTTCGTTGGAATTGTACGTAATACGGATAGGGAAGCGGTCGCTATCATATAGTTCATCGGATACATCCCATTCTGTGATAGGTGCTACATTTGCAGAACAGAAGGATAAATCTATGGAGGAGACGGTGCCGCAAGATGGGGAAAGATGTGCCGGTCTATTGTCGTTTAGTAATATTAGGTTATGGTTGTCTATTATTTTTTCGATGATTCTTCCTCGTGCATCAGTTTTGTTGCCCCACCGTATGCTATGACTGTTGAAGTCTCCGAGGATGGTAAAGGGTTTGGAAATCTTGGAAATAAGATCTAAAAGTTCACTTTCAATGATTTGTTGACTGTTCGGAAGATAGATATTACATATGTATAGTGGAAATGGCAGAAGGGTTTTGACTATTATTGTTTCAATGTTAGAGTTAATATCTATGATTTCACAATGTATTGATTTATTGACGTAGATTGCAACACCTCCGCTGGCGTGGGAGGTATCGCGATTTTTGAAGTACGGAGTAAATCCTCTTATATCTGCTATCTGTTCGTGTTTGAAATTAGTTTCTTGAAGACAAATAATATCTGGTTTCCAGTGGTTTTTTAGAAGCTGTAAGTGGGCTAGACGATGATAGAAACCATTCAAATTCCATTATAAGATTTGTGTTGTCATAATAGTGTTTTCGTGGAGTTAGTAAGTGCCGCTATCTGTTTCAGACATCCAGTGGAGAGTTTGGTCAGATGGAGTATTGTACAGGTCCTTGTTCAGTTTTTTAACCAGTCTTTGAGTGGGGGATAAATATTTTTAATCATTTCAATTAGGGCCATTATGTTGGGTGTATATTCTTTCGCTATTGTCATTGAATCGTTTTCTCCGAAGGTGTTTTCTAGGAGACTTTGAAATTGATCGTAGTTTAGAATGAACTTGTTGTCAGGTTTTTCGAAAGCTGGCTTCGCAGGTTGTAGCATATCCCCAATTTTTTCTATGGTTCTAGATAATGATTGGCTTCGCTTGGGTTTTTTGGGGGGTTTTATAATAGGGGAGATTTCCAGTTGTTTTGATGGTTCCACGTTGCGATCTTGATGTAACGGTTTTGAATCATTAGATCTTCTAGTGGTAGAGTTTTCGGTAGATGTGGATAAGGGTCTTTTGGAGGCAGTAGTTTCCAGAATTCGATTTGTGGATGTCAGTACGTCTATTAATGTTACTGGGGAGTTTGGTTCGTTGTTTTTGTCGTTTTTGTCAGGATTGGGGTGCGAAGTGCTAGGGATTGGCATTGTTGTGAACCTAGGGTTTTCGGTGGCAAACTTTGGTTGCTCTTGGAACAAGTTACATTGTTTTGCAACGTGGCCTTCTTCCTTATATAGGAAGCATCCAACCTTCTCGGTGGAACTGAATATACGATAGCTTGTATTATCGTGATTGATTAAAAATCATTCCGGTATTTTTGCAATATCGTTTGAATTAATATATATTTGTCTCCTAAAGCTTAGGACATGGGTGAAACCAGGGTCTTGAATGGCTGCTTTTAGAAAGATAATCTTAGAGCAGAGTTTAATATTCATGTCCTTAAAGAATTTTTCAATGTGCTCATTAATAATACTGGGTGACACATTTGAGAGAATGATTCTTTGGGCTGGGAGATTAGCGGCCTAACGACGGCACTTGATTCCTTGATCGTAATTGATGAATATTTGGACAGGAGACGGTGAACTGTTTGTTTACTGTCTAAGTAAATACACACCCGACCATTTGAGATTCTGGAAATAAATCTTATGGCACTGTTACCAGTCAAAGTTCCGATAGCTCGGGCATAGTGCGTTATGGTGGCTCCGTCAATGCTGTTTACAATGATAGCTGCTTCTTTACTTGGGTACGTGTTGGACATTGTTATGGATGCATAGGATGGTGTAGAATTTGGCATTGTAGGATTATCCTCGGTTTCTTTGTTGTCAGCGTCGAGACTCCTGTACTCAGAGGTCTCTTGCGTTTTATAACCTCTAATCATTTTATCATACGAAGATTCATACTCTGTGCGCACGATGTACCTCTGTACGTATGTACGTATGTATGTAAAGTTCTATAACATGGCTTAATGTCCAAAATAAGCCATATTTTTTTATTTTTTCAAAATTTTAGAAAGCCGCTAAAGGTGGAAAAATGCCGGAAAACCGCGAAATCTAATTTATCCTGTAACTACCCGCACGGACAAGTTACGGGGTTAAAATTTTGCACAGATGAGTTTTTATTGGTCAGCTATCGAACGGTATATGACTCATTGAAAAACCTCTAAGGGCAGTTTTGACCATCTTAATCGGCTATGCCGTTTGCTTACTCAAATATGTAAATACATGCTGCAATAAAAATAGTAAAAAATATAAACAATTTTTAATGAATGTTTCAACATGCATATAGGTAAGTTACCGAGATCTACAAAATGCATTTTTTAAATTTTCATTCCAGGCTGAAATAACAAAATTGAAAAATATGAGTTTTTATTTTCTTCGTTATTTCGAGTAAACTGAAAACATTCACGCCATTTAGGACAGTTTTAAGGAAGTTATATCGCTTTCCAAGTTTCCCTATTTATATGTTTACCACTGTATATTTGTTGGTTATGGCTCGAATTTTGTACATTTTGATAAATTGTATATATTTACAGCGTAATCTTCGCGAAACTAACACACTGCATCGTCTAATAATTGAAGTTTCTTGTTCAAGTAAGGGGAGTGAGTCGTTTGTGGTTAGACCTAATAGCGATCCTTACGTGTACACATAGCATATACGCATAACGAACACATTCACCCTACAATTCTGCAAATAGTGTGCTATCAGTTGCTAGCTATATTACACATCTTATTATTACGAACGAATTAGTTTTAATTACTCTGAGGAAGTCCAAACTTTTCTATTGTAAGATTGTTTACACAACATTTTTTCAAACACTGTAAATACGAAAATTGTGTCATTATTGCTTCGAGTTTGAAAAATTATTAAGGATTCTTAGATTTAAAAAATGCTACGCCATATTTCATACCTTCGTGCACAAGGCTGCGCCACGTAATATATCAATTTCATGTTACGGTGGTGTGAACAGAATTTACTTTGACCATCGCAACAAGGTGGAGGCAAAGGACGACATAAACGAATATGTGTTGAGATAGTAAGGAGAAAAATTCATCTACTATGTATACGCGGATATATTTCCAAGAAAGTGGCAGAAGCAAATATTTTGTTTATAGCCATGGCGGTGTAAAAAAAGGTCTTAGGTTACCTATACCATAATATTTCCGTACTTTTACCGAGAAAGAAAATATACCTTCCTTTATGCATTCGATACTGTCAGAATCATTTTGTAGCGTTTAAGTGATAAAAACGATACAAAAAATATCATAAACTCGAAGAATATTTTAATGCTCCGCTTGAAAATCTTTCCGTTGGAATGTTACGTTACTTTATTTGCAATATCTTGAAAAATTCGTCTTCATCCTTTGCTTCATATCTCTTCGAGCTTTATAAAAATATTTTTGAAAATTGTACCGCAGTATTGAAAACATAATTTTCAAGTGACCAATTCGTTACATTTAATTGTAATAATTAAGGTAACTTTTCACAATTCGAATATTGGATTTTGAAATGAAAATTATGTAACATAAATTAATAACAATATAATGAAATATCTATTATTTTTTGTATAAATTAATAATAATGGTGGAATTATTGTATTAGGGGATACCATTTGTCATTGGGTTCAATACAGATGCACTTCTGCAGACACTTCAGACGTCGTGTCGTTATTAATCTCCCATTGTAATGGATACGTATAGATCCGCGGGTAATATTCACGGATTTATATACGTCTTCAACAGAATACAATATTTAGCAAAGGTGTCAAAAGAATATAAGGGATGTGAAGCAGTGGATCACAATAAATTGGTATATTTAAAACTGTGGCAAACAAAATTGTACTTGTGGTTACAACGACGGGTTACGAGATTCTAAATTAGGCTTCGCCGGTCCACTAAAAACGTAAATGTAAAACTCACCTCACTATTTGCTAACAATAGTGGAATACTGGGCCCATCAATTAGAAAGACTCTGTCAGGACTGAGACGGTGGAGGTGAATCGATGCTGTGACACCTTTGACAATGGTATCCCTTGTACCTCGTGAAAATTACGGGAAATGTCGAACCTTCTTTGCGCCCTGTGCGGGCATAGGCCAGAAGTACCATTAAGAATGGTAGGCAGAAAAGTCAGTCGATACTCTTCAGCCGTGTACCAGAGTCGTAAACTAATTTTGTTAAATAGATACTACACAGACTCTCTAAAATGGCATCGACCAAATCGTAACGTGATACGGATAAGCATTGTTACACTAATGTTATTTAAACCATCGTTTGTTATTAGTTATCCATGTAATTGATGCAATTTCAAATTACCTATGCAATTGCATAATTTGTGAACAGTTCATTGTACCTGTAGCAAGGAGTGATAAAATATTTATATTGGTTATACTGGCACTATTGATCCAGCCTTACAAATGTTAGTATTACTCTGATGACTCAGAGTTGGGCATTATTCGAGTAAATATTTGTCTATGATAATTATCCGACTGAATACTTTCCAGAGGAATATTTTAATCGTACAAAAATGATTCGTTATAACCGTAAAATCTCGAGTGAATCTGGCGCGTTGCATACGGTTAGACGTAGTGCAAACATGAACACGTGGATTAAGTAATTGAGTTTATTGCTGAAGTTTATTTCTACTGTGAAACTTTAAGATCTAGAGAACTCCGAAAACACGTACATTGCGGCTTTTAGCGACGGAAATCCAGAGTAGTACTTGAACGAAATACAACACAAGCACGTCTGATAGGAATGATAATTGTCTTGTCGGTATTACAAGTGAAGTAAACACGTAAAAAATATCATCCGGTGCAATTATCAATTCATTCAACGTTCACAATATGTATTTAGAACAATTGCTATTTGAATTACATATGTATAGTATCAGACATTTGAAACAGATCATTTGAGTAATTCGATTGTTATTGATAACAGAAGAAAATGTGTCAGACAAAACTTGTTCAGCTTTAAGGGCTGCATAATCTCGTGTAGAAACAAATGATTTCTTTTTTCACTTGAAAAATGAAAGTACACGCTCTCGCTACGATATTTCATTTGAAAGAAACTAACATCTGACAAAAAACAATCGTTATGAAATCATTCCGCTTTTTTTCTATCGTTTTTCGATACTATTAACGACACGAGAAATGCAGCTCGTGCCAATTGCGTGACTCACCTTACATGTATACCTGCCAAGTTTCATGGATTTCTTTCCAACCGTTGATGCATAACGTTGGAACAAACAACTGAAAAAATTGCTTTCCATCATCGATTCGTATCACATGGTCCGAAACGTGTGGAACGTTTGAAATATTATCGAAAAACTAACCGAACAATTTCGCTGACATAACCCGTATAGATTGTGAATACCTAATTTAATCAACTGCTCAAATTTTAACCAATTCCAATAATCTGCTATATTGTTTTTAAAAAATTTCACTGGAAAATTAATTATGATTGTGTGAATTATAAAAGACTTTTTCATTGAATTAAGCGATAAAACATACAATCAGGTTGAAATACAAAAAATGATATCTACAATATTACATTTCTCGAAAGTTCTATTATTAACATTATTTTGTTCAATTCGCAGTATAGCGATTTTTCAAGGTGTAGTTCAAATTGTTTGCGACCAGGTGCTCCTAATTGAAATGTAACTTGAACACTTTAATAGTCGTGTGTTTCCCACAAACGCCCCCTGCCAGCTGTCGACTGCTTCGGCAAGAATACTCATTAGCGTTACCTCAATGCGAACTTATGAACTAGTTATTACCCCGAATGTATTTAGCATTTCATAAATATTAATACATATACGTTACATGTTTTCGTCTTTTATCTTGATTTAATTTTTTTAATTAGAAAGAAGAAAAATTAAAAACACTTTATAACGTTAATGTATTATTTTCCATCTATTAAGGTGAGACTTAAATTGTTATTTAGTTTCTATTTCTTGCAATTGATAGAATTTTCATTTTGCATACAAAACCGTATTCCACTAATAACATTAATGTATATAGTGTATATCGTCAATCTATTAAAATTATTATGGGTAGAAACAAGTTTCTAACTGATTTTTACTTTTTAGTATTGGTGGAGCAAAATTGTTATTTCGCATAAAGATCCACAGTCTGGAGATCACAAATGAAGTAGTTATGTTTATGAGAACCACTCTATGTATATCCAACAAGCCAAGAGAAAGTCTGCTAAATATAGGAAACGATTCGAGTGATCGCTGCATCAATCTATCGATTTAGTTTCATAAAAGCCTATTACTGTAAAATTTAAATAGACGTTGGTAGAAGGTTGAATGCAAGGACAACCATTTTAACGATTAAAATTGTTAAGGCACTCTATTACTTCGTCATCATTTCAAGGTATGTAGTTGAGTCTGCAATAAAGGAGCAGATGGTTTCTATTAATATTCTAATTGAGAAATGAAAGCTTTCTAAATTATGTTAGAAAATATTTTGCTTGAAGATTTACAGTTCATTCAGGAAATTTAAGAATTTATAATAGAGTTAACGTCAGTATATTATTCCGACGAACAGTAAGGCAATGCCCCAAGTTGTCGAACTTCGCAGGATCAATTGAAACATTCTATTCTATAGCTTGAATCGCATCAAAGAGACACCAGATATCCGCATTTAAATTTATCGTCTTACTTTTTCCGATAATACAAACTTCTCTTATTTCTGAGTTTATCAACTATTCGTTAAGATCATCATTAGCCACCCCATCAAACAGCTTGGAAGAAAGGATTAAAATCATGCATCCAGCAAAACGTTGATGGAAAATCACAGAAGGTAAGCACCTTATAGAAAAGAATTCCGATAACGATTTTTCTTACCAAAGAAACTAAATTCATTTGACAACACAATTTTCAAATACAATTGCGCTAATTTTTTCTTACTATGTTATTCCTCTGTATTATTAAATAAATATTTAAATAATAAATAAATAAATTTATTTATTTATTATTTAATAAAATTATTATTAAAATAAATTTATTAATTAAAACTCATTCTAAAAGGCTTAGTAACGCCTAGTGTCACCCATATCTCACTTAATTTCACGCGTTAATGATTTACCTAATTGCAGAACGAGAGAGTTTTCGTTTATTGTATGTCTTCATTCACTTGCGATCCAAGATTTTGTTAATAACAGAATCTGTTGTAGTAGAAATTAATAAAATTCGCATTTGAATGATTGAAAATCATGGAGAACTTACAGACATAACGTTTGTAATTCACGCTGACCAAATTCATTGTTAAGATCATTTACAGTTAAGTTAATTTGTAATAATTTAATAATTTATGTTACATGTTTTTTCGACATTTTGTCACGTACAGATCATATTTTAAGATATAAGTTCACATTTTTGAACATATTACTTATGCCACGGTGATTCCAAACCACTCATCTAGATTATGTATGATATCTGCACGATAAGTCGGACTCGTTATAATACAATCGGCTTAATAATTAAAGCGTGCAATTTTCTCAACATTATTTAAAAAATATGCATTCGCTTTTTGGCTTGCAAGGCATTTTAACAGGAAGCATGACAACGGTTTCATATCAAAAGATACGTAATTTATTTAATGACAGCGATTGCTGTTGCCCCAACTAATGAATTTGTAAGATACGATTCCCATGCGATAATTCACTGCGGAAATATCTAGTAATACGTTGCCGGTGACTTCGTTTTAACGAAGACAGATAGCTCTGCTATATATTGCTGTCACAATCATTCAACTCGTAACGTATCGCAGAATTAAAAAATACTACCTTCCCGAAATGTTGCGACGGGTTGGAACAAGCACTGACGTCCAATGACGATGCATGACAAATGGATATTTAACCAACATTACGATACATAATTTCATTCTAACCAAAATACGAAATATCAGGTGAACAATATTAAAATACGAACACTTGACATCGAACATGTTAGTCAACGAATGCGAACGCTGCAATGTCGACTTCCCGGTTACACGAACTCTTCAAGAATGTTATGATTGTTAATATCCTAAATGAGTATTAAATTGCAAAAGAATTGAAAAAGTGCACTCGGCGATAAAGAATATTTGATTGCAAACGCTTCGTTCACTAATGAATATATTACTAATTATTTAAAGTCTATGATTTATCATTATTTATAAAAACATTATTTACAAAATTCTACATTTACCTTGAAAACCATACCAATCTTTATGTTTCATATTGTTTTGTGAATTGTTTCTTTCATCGTATTTGAAACAAAATTCTTTTTGTAAGGAAATAACTCATTGATTGAAATTGACATAATTTTTCTATCAGATGTGCCAAAACAAAAATTTATTACATTTCAGGCATCTTATACAAGATGATCTTTTAATTGTTCAGTATAAAATAGTAGAAATAGTCATATAGTGGTGACCTCGATGCGAGTGAAAAAGAAAGACACATAAATCTTCTACGTGACAGAAAATCCTAACAAAATATTTCAGGCGACAAAAATTTTGGAAAATGACATCGATGCAGTTTAGATGTTCGTCGGTGGAATTAAAATAAAATGAAAAAAAGCTCTACGCGAACGTTATCGACCGTGGTTGAAAATATTGCCGAAGTTCGTCATTCGAGTTCCCGAAATGCCGGAGAGAAAAGTTTCAACGACTAGACCTATATACATAAACCAAAATGGAAGGAAATAACGAATTCTCGTTAGGTGAGTATCGATTCAGAACGGCCACCTTTGAACCGGCAAACTGTTTATTCGTGCCGTCACGAATCGAAAAAGATAAAATAGTGGTAATATCGATTAACGACTCGATATCGTAAACCGTAAGTAACGTTGAAATATACGTATATATACACAATATACATACAAATGTATATGTATACGTCGTATATAGGGTACGTCGAATAATCGGGTCATGGATACTAAAACCGACGGGGACAGGGCCGCCACTATTCCTCTCGTTTGTGTTTCCTGAAAAACCCAGAGAAGAAAGCAACGGGTTTTATGCATGGATGTGCGCACACAAACGCCGTTTCGAAATCTGTGTTTTCGAACGTTTCACAAATTTGCGGACAAAAAGATTGTATCATCGTTTGTTTGGCTGCTCCGCTAATGTTTGCGAATCTTCTCGAACTACCAAGATTTCTAGCAGGTGACAAGGTATCCTTAACGAGGATGAAAGTAATGTTGTTAACGAAATTCATTTATCCCGAATTAATTCAATGCTGTTACCATAATTCTTTCAGCGAAAACAAGAAACAATCGCGTGTTCTTTAAATTTTTTTTCATTGACACTTTTAATTTCTTCTCAATCTTCTCAATGTTTTAAATTATACCTGCCCATTTTTGCCAAATGCATAATTCAATATAAAATGCATAATTCAATAATTTTGCATAATTCAATCCTGTTAACGCAATTCTTTCAGCGAAAACGATACGAATATTATCAACAACATTGCACCAACAAAAAATGAAAATAATATTGTTGACAAAATTCCTGCAGCAAGACTGCCACCGATGTTTTTGCGTATTTTATATAACTTCAAATGTTCATAGATCTTAATACTCTCTATTAAATATATTGATTGATTCTACATCTACATTTTCTCTAATACTTCAACTGACGATTAATTTTATATTCATTCAATTTACTTTCGCTTTGTACATTAGACATTTTTGTTTACGCTAATTTTGTTGTAATGATAGTATGCGGTTATAGCATTATTATATTAATAAGGTACCGTACACAGTATTAGTGTATTAGTATGTAATACTATTAATAATTAATATTAATAAGTACGCTAGTAATATGCATATTAATATCATACTATGAAAATTAATACTAATTCAAGAATAAATGACATGAAAGATAGAAATTAAAGTAGGATATATTAAGAATCGCAATGCGATACGTTTGACGATAACACGACGCCATTTTACAATAGAAATTGAAAAAAAACCTTTATACTTTTTGATAAAAAATTAAAGAGCACGCAATACAATGATTTCTAACATTTCATTTACCGAAAATCAATTACTGAAGTATAAGAGTTATTAAAGAAAACGAAACGATCTGTTTCTAATCCCAAGCGAAATTATTTTATGTTATTGTATGCAGTTAATGTATGCAATACTATTAAACAGTTTTTTTACTATGAATTACTGACTTTCGAAGATTATATAGTGATCACCGGTAGATAATGTGTTAAGATCAGCAATGTAAAGAGTGGAAATAATAATTTATCAATATTGAAACTGCGCGACTTTAAAGATAATGCATTACACCTTTTTGTGTCCATCATACTTGTTTATCTAATATATAGAATAAGTAAATTTGACAATTTGGAGCTGATATGTATTTAGTTCCGTTACCTTTACGTTCACGATAAATCATCTTGTCGCTTCGTTTACATATCCGATAAACGATGATGAATATTAGTGATACCAACCTGCGCAAAAGAAAAAGTAAACAATCGTTAATCAAAGTAGTATTTATAATTCAGTGTTTTATATTCGATAAATCATTCCTTTCAAAGTAATTGCCTTTTTAGTTAAAGGAGAACAAGTTTAAATCACGAATATGTAATCAACATTAAATACCGTGTAATTAATACTTGTACTCTCAAACACTATAATTGTATTTTGAATTATGTGCATACTATATGTACGCGATAAAATTCTAACTCTTGCTAACAGATTGATGGTGATGCACCTATAGGTGGATCTGGTACTATTTATTTTATTTCCAAATTAAATAAAATAAACAAATCCTAGTTTTATTGGTATTTAACCTCTTAGGCATGGCGGAACTTTACGCTGTGCTGTTTCTCGATACAGCAGGGTTCAACGCGAATTACGTGTAAACGATACGGCACCGCAATGTGAGACGGATAATGCTGTTCTTTGCACGAGTACATTAGAATGAAGTGTTTGATGATTAAATTATAATTTTTCTTAAAGATATGATACACGCATTTTAACTTTAACAATTTATAAGACGGCATCCGCGAAAGCCACTATAGTGGTGCTCAGTGCCTAAGAGGTTAATAAGAAATAGTAACTTGGGAATTGTATATTGGGTATAACCTATCGGTTGTTAGGCGCAGATAGAATACAGCCTATAACGTTCGCTTATTATAAAATAGTTCTCGCTTTATCGCCACACTCACACACACAATACTACAAAACCAAATACGCTGATTGACGCTCGCTGTTCTCGCCATCCGTTCCGCTGTATCGCTCGCTTTGGACTAAGTTCGATTTGACCGAAGCCGCAGAGCAGCGCGTAAACAAAACACGTCTTTCTAGAACGTTCGCAGCAGACGCACGCGGTAAATCCCTACAGTAAAATATAAATACATATGTATGTATGTGTATGCACGTACTGTGTCTTTGAGTGCATATTCAACACAAATAATAATAGACAGACTTACAATAGTAAATAGGTTTGATTAACGCTAAAAAACCAAACAATTGTTAATTCCATTTTAATTTAAAATTTTCCTTTCTTTGAAAATTAACTGTATAGACTGAAAATTAAAAAGTCTCCACAAATTTATTTCGAAACTATTTGTAAGTTCGAAATTCGATATAACATAATTATTTCAAAGTAAATGAAACGATTAAAAGATAATACCGATTTGTACGATTAAAATTGAATGTATTACCGATGGTATCCTAACGGAATTCTCTGCAGAATGGCGTAATAGCTTGAATCTATGTATGAAGGCAAACAGAGTATATTTATCATCGTTATCATTTGTACTTATAACGGTGTCTAGAGTCTTTTTAATACACAGCTGAATTTCAGATTTATTTTGTACAGTGACCAGGGCGAAGCGATGGCGAATGGAAAACCTATTGTGATTTGCGACGTTCGGGATACGCGTCAAGATAAATCTGTACCTGTGATTTATTATTCGGCTGTGAAAGCTTTTCCAGATACCTGTACATCGCAGATAGATTTTCTTTTTCACAGTCCCGAGCATTTTTTAATCAAGAATTGCTCAATTTCGAGGAGAACAGTGGAAACATTTGATTCACCTAGAAATTGATGTTCTATCAAAAAATAGATTATACGTTTGTCTGCTGACTATAAATTTTCTTCTACTTCCATGCAATTTACTGCAAGTTTTCCTAGTTACAACCTGTACAAAATGCACCTCAAAAACAAGGAAGTTATTTTTAACTAAAGCCCGGAAATATGTTTGTAATCCGTGTAATCTAGATGTATTAGAAGCGTTATCTGAACTAATCCCTACTATCTGTCTCTGTAAATACACTTTATGATTTTAAATGAAGGAGTAGGAAGAACTACGACGAATTATCTGTTACGAGCCGTGGGCTAAGGCAGTCGTGCGTGACCGAGGTTTCGTTAATTTGGTAGAATTGGGGATATAAGGATTAAACAATTGCGGACGAGCCGACGTCTGTTTCACCGTCGGGGCCTACGAGCCGGAATAAGGATTAAGGAATAAAGAATAATTTAGCCTTGTAACTCTTTAATTGGTGTACCTCGAGCGGCAAAGGTACACCGTGGTGGATATGATACTAGCTACTGGGAGGAAAAGGATGTGAATGATGAATAAACTTGACTCTAAGATTCAATATAAAAATACTAGAGTATATTCTACAAGAACTGAGTCTATTACAAATGTTGAAGTGTTTGAGTGTAACGCGGTACCTAAGTCCGGTATTCTCGGTTTTCACGCACTGAGAAATGCGGGGGTTCGTACAGCCTGACAGTTTTAACGAGAACGATACGTAGTCTATAGCCTGCCGACTTTGGTTGCGTACTGCCCGATGAGAGAGGAAAACGTGGCCCTTTTATACCCCGAAATTCGGTGAAATCTGGGGGTCAGGAATGCGTCTACGTGGTTTTTCGTGGAAGTGTTTCGTGGAAGTTTGATGCGTGAGAGACCGCGACGCTCGGGGCCTTCTGTTTATTGAAAATGCGCTGGTCGCCGCCTAATGAGTCGCTGTAGGGGAGATAAGAATTTTCGAGGAATGGAACGTCTGAAAAATGTACGGTATGACCGGGTTCGTACGTAACATATCATTTAAAGACATCAATGGAACATTTTGTAAAAAATTGTAAATTATAAAAATTATACTTGTTTTGTAACTGTATTATGGATATCTAATAACATGGAATTTAAGCTGAACAAATTTAAGAGCATCGATACTGTACTTTCGATTTGCTCAAATTATCTACGTTACTAAATTGTGCAAATTACTCAAAAAAATTACTAAAAAACAATAAGAAATACTAAATGACTTATTTTTTCTGGCAACAGATGCAGAACATTTTTATTTTGCGCAAAGGTTTCCAGTGTAATTATAATCGTCAAAGATTGTTAAAAATTGAAAGCCAAAGTTTTTAATATAGCTTACTTGATATGGTATAATATTTCCATAAAATTAATCTGTAATTTCCATCAGAACGCGAAGAACAACTAAATAAATTTTTGTTTGGATTGAGTAAATATAGCTAGAACTATTGGGAAATTTCACACACGCAGATTCGGATTTTTCTATTAATAAGTATGCCGAACAGGCTACGTGGAAACGATATACAATAGACGAGATTTTTATCAATATGAAATTTGAAACACACAGTTGAATTTTTAACGAACCAGAAACTCGTCGAACCCGCTGTTATGTCTACATAACACTTTCACATAGACTTTTCGCATCTTCGAAACGGAGAAAAAGTAGAATCGTGCTCACAATATTAACGAGAAAACTTTCCTCTTTACGACCCACATAACCATCATGTATTACATCGACCGGAAGACGAAAGGAACCCGTAATATTACTGGAAAATACTCGTGAAATAACCGTTTGATGAGAAGTGCACAAAATTATAGAATACGCCTAGCGACGAACTTTTTTTTTGTTAAACTGCTAAAGTGGAAGAAGGGAAATATTTTCAAAAATTTTAATCAGCCATTTATGCATAATTTTTAACGAATTTTTAAAACGAATATTTTAAATTGAAATTCTTTTCACGGTCCACCAAGCTTTTGTAATAATTGCTTAAAATTGTGTTTAGGAAAAGATTATACTAGTTTTTCTTAATTTGCAATTTCCTAATATCAATAGCTTTTTATTGACTTTGTTAAAAACGGTACAAAGCAGATATAAATTGCGTAATCTAACAAATTGCAAGTAAAGTTGTTTTAAAATTATTTATAATATACTAATTTCTAATTTTCTTTAGGATTCGTAAGATTTGTAAAAGTAAAGAATATTTTATTCAAAACAGCAGTAATAATTATAATCTCTGTATATTATATTATAATTATGATAAATTATATTACCTTACAATTATAATCTAAATATATATAATTTATTAGAATAAATATTAATAATATATAATTAATATAAACTAATAATTAATCTTTATTTTATTTCAAAAATATGGAATTGAAACAGATCTATTTCTTGTCAAAAAACTGTAATTCGGTCTTTATCTATCTAAATATGATATTTCGTTTTTAGATAATATTTTAAATAATCGCATATTAAAAAGTTAATGCATTACATCCATTTGAAACCTTGAATCAATTAATTTTTAAACACATACGACTCAGTTTCCGTTCAGAAAAATGACAGAAACGTCTGTTCAGAGAAGCATGTTCTCATGTTTTTACAATAACTTTTACTTTCCTACGAAAAGGTTGTCGACAGTACCATTGTATTTCAATGCAAAGCTGTAGGAACGTTTCCCAATAAATTTTACGAAATACGTCAGTGATACGCTTTATATCACGTGGAAGGAGTCCGCTGGGCGTTGAAATGCCAACAAATATTTGTTTTTATCTCTACCGATTGTCGGCGAAATAACTTGTAACAATGAATCTGGTCTATGCTTTATAATTCCCTCTCCGAGAAGCGTATAACCTACTTATTTTCTGGGGCGTCTCCCTATAAAACAGTTCTTTATGCATTGAAAAATATGAGATCTCGGCGAAGTAATTTCTAAAAAAAGAAAAACTCGTGTACCGTAACTCTTTCGTTGTATAGGTCTCGGTCACAATGCCGGTGCCATCAAGCATACAGCGATTTCTCACATTAAAATGAACCGATAATGCGAGATTCATATCTTCTTTTAAGTGGCGTTAATTTTTCAGGTAATCATTTCCGAAAATAGACGATTGGACGGTCGATTAGATGAAATCACGCAAAAATGGCTAGATGCGAGATAAAACAGTAAAATGACTAAAAGAATTTAGAAGCGTGGATGTATTATATTCATCTTATCGGTGCATTTCAAGTTTGTTCTTGTTTTCTAATCGATGTTTCTTGCTTATACCAAGTACATATAGGATATCTATACATATATTTCTTAGCGACATATGAGTTTCCGAAAGGTGTAGATAATTTATAATGCCATAATAATTGCAATAATAATAATAATTTTTAATGCTTCCTGTCGCTGCTGTTGTGTAACTTCCTTTTCTGTACTCGTTCAGAACAAAGCTACGACTACGCTTGCGTCATACCAAATAATGTGCGTACACATCCGGTCTTATCAATATGTGTGTATCGTATACACCATAATATTTAAATATCTTATTATATAAGACTGAGATTTAGCTCAGAAGTGTAGGATGGCAGGAAAGAGATTGAAAACTAAAATCTACATTTATTGGTCGTCCATGTTACATAGAACACATACTTTCCATTAACACTTTAAGAACGAACCTTCTTCACAAAAATACAACTGAGTATGCTTAGCATCATTTATAATTTTATTTATCAATCTCTTTCAAGAAATTTTTCCTTCTTTCAGAAACATCGATTTTTTCTATCGACTGGTGAAACATGTGAGAATTTAGATGAATTGTCAGAAACTATATAATCAACTAACAATATTTATACTTTGAAAACTGCTGCTCGTCAATATTCGTTTCAAGATTTCCTATTTCTAAAATTCTGTTAGTGAAAATGTAATTATTTTGCCATATATACTATTTTAATTGCATGGTCACTACACCATCATCATAACTTTCATATTTAACAAGCACTTTCATTAAACGTATACGTAAATACGTCCGCGCATAGCAAACCAAGTTCCTTACTTTTCATTTAAGTCCTACGTGACGAGAATCGTTGAGCAAATGAAGCAACACAAGGCCAGCGCTTGTCACCGTGTGTTACTTGCATATCCTAAATTTCACACTTCGTGTTATGACCTCGTAGAAAATCGAACAGGTCACATTATTAAATCATTCGTTGAACTTTTATTATCAGGACCGAATTAATCGTCGGATAAATAATGTCTTATCCGTTTTTCTCGTGACCTATTTGCATATGCAATAACGGTAACAAAATTTGAAGATTCAGCAGTTTATTCTTCTTACTATTTCAAGAATATTATGGACTTATAAATTTACGAATAAATGTAGGTACTAGAGTAGTTGTGAATAATAATGATCATGGGTCATAATGAATTTAAGAATAAAAATGATGATGGATACGAAATTGATTTAAGAAGCAAAATTAATATACCTAGAATTATTATCATGATTATCTAGAATTGTTACTAGTTAATAGTTATTATAATTATGGTTATCTAGAATTAGTTATTTTATATTATTATGGATAAGTAATCATAATTTATCTATTTAACCTAAAATGTCTCAAAAGTTGAATATGCTCGTCTATTTGAGAACAAAAATTACTATATATAGAATCACTATACACTTGGTCAGTACAGCTGTCGTATGGAAGATTTTCTCATTAGCATGCATAAGAGGAACACTATTTCCGGAAGTCTTAAAAGGTAAAGCAATGGAAATACAAATGCAAATGATTCTTAAGAAAAAGAGGCCTAATAGAAAACTGTACAAGCTTATAGCAGGTACACGTATCAGTGTCGACAATCAATGTTAATAAACGTTAATAAAAAGCTATATAATAATAGATTGAACGTTTGTGTTGTAAATTAACTGTTATCATTAATCAGTTTGATCGCCACCCATGAAGAAGAAGAATATTATTTGTTTCAAAAAATAGATTGTACAGAAGAAACTACTGTTAAATAGGATTAACCCTTTGCACTCGAGCGGCGCCGATTCGGCGCCCGGCCGATTTGAAGTGTTACCTCGGTCGGCGCTGCTACGGCAGGTCCTTTGTAACTCGATCTGTTAATTTACGATGTGCGATAAGATATTTTTCTCGGAAATACTTTCGTGGACTAGGGTTGGCTGGCACTGTAGCCAAATCTTAGCTCAGTTTAGTTAGTCTCAGTGTTGCATTCGCTTGAAACAGTCTTGGCAGTAAGTATAGTAGCAAAAAAGTGTTTGAGCCCTAAAAATATGGAGGAAAATCGAATCAGCTCAAGTTCGGACGATTTCGATTTTGCAGCGTTGGATGAAGAAATCACACTGATTTCCGACGGATTATACCGCGAAGCGAATGAATCCAGTGGAGAAGATAGTGATACACTAAGAGGTGTGAGAGGACGAAAAATTAGAATTACAATAGAGAGCGACAGTGAAGGTGGAAGTGAAATCCGATTAAACGGGAAGCTTCATATAATTCTAAAAGGGCCAAAAAGGGACTGCAAGGTTTGTTCTGACCGTAACACGTCTGAAGGTAGGCGGGAAAGTTCTTATTACTGCGATACGTGTCCTGATAAACCTAAGATGCATCTTGGATATTGTTTTTCAAGATATCACACCAAACCTAATTACAGAGTATAATATTTACCAAAGTTTGTTGTTCTCGACATATAAATAAATAAACATGTGAAATTTTATCATTTTTATACATTTGTTTGTTAATAAATATTTTTAAATTACTTGTAAAATGGTTGCCTAATTTGCCCAAAATCGTCTCGAGTTGCTGGTTCGCGCCACCGAAAAAGGCCTCGAGTGCAAAGGGTTAATTCTTGGAATTATTTGTATATCTTAGAAAGAATATGAAATATTAAAGTCGATAATTTGTATGGATAATTGCGAAAAAATACAATATTTAAATAGTGTCATTATGAGATTTTTCGGTTCTGTCCGTAACTGTTTCAGTCGAGAACCCCTTTGCCGATTACGAAACTGCTGTCTCTATGCATAATATTTCCTCTGAATCTCTTTTCAATATTCGTGGTTATCTGAATATTAAACAATGCCATATCACGATAGAGATATTTAGGTACGAACTAATAAAACAAAAAGGCAGCAATTCCTCTCGCAGGAACATTGCGTTATTTCGACCCATCAAATGTCAATGGACGGAAACGTCCAATTATACCATTCGTCGGGCACAACAGACACGACCAACGGCGTATCAATATTCCGTTATTGTTGACATTTGCTCTCCCAAGTACAATGAATATGAAAAATAACTTTGACTGTTCATAAAATGGGAAATGTGAATTGCGTAGAAAACCTTTCAAGCATGAGCACACTTTAATTGTAAACGGCACAGGCGTTCTGTTCTGCGCAAGTAAATAAGATCGCTATTAAAAAAGAAATTATAAAGAAGATTAAGTATCGATTAAGGTGTTTCGAGGCATACAGAATTTTGACAGTGAAAAACAAATGACAATAGGAGAAAAGTATGTCCAAAGCTGACAATAACGTGTGAAAAATGGTATGAAAACTGCAGTATTTTGACGTCCAATTTCAGAGTAAAAATGGCTTTCTCTGGCGAACATTGCGGGTGACAGAAGAGATATAATATAAATATATGTATATAACTCGGTATGTACAAAGGTTCACTTCTCACAAATAGATTTTATTCTACATTGTCAACGATAGAAAACTTATCATAGACTTATCATAGAAAACTTATTTAATGAGAGAAATACCAATATAAGAATTGGCGAAGACAAAGCGTGCTACCTTTGACTGAGAAAAAGGTAACTGCTAAAGAAACACCCCATAATTACGTCTCTTTAGCTCCTTAGATTTCTTCGGCAACCGCGTTCTCACAAATCTTCACACACTTACGTATCTCTCGATTTATGAGCCTCTACTTTCTGAAGTTTCTTCACGTTGCCTACCGATTCTCTGTTACCTAAGTTTCTTTTGAAGTTTTTATTCCTTCCTCTTATTTCACTTATTTTCAAGCCTACAGTAGTTGTATTTTTAAAGTGAAAATAAGGAAAAGTCAGTTTTATTTCTGCATATATCCTACAATATTAAATTAACGTAGACCTTTATGTCTTGATAAAAAGGTAAGATAACACAACACTGATTACAAAAGTACCTATCCACCTGAAAGCCATGCAACTTCTATATGATACATTTTTTCGTACAATAAATATTTTATAATTTATTCGAGATATGATATAATATAATATAATATAATACACATTTTTAAAATCTCTGATTTTATCTCAAAACCTTATCAGATTAGTAATTTTTGATTAAGTATTAAGAGCATTATGTTTCTAATTATTGTAACTAGATTTGAAAATGTCGCGCTATTATTTCTGCATCCAATAAAAACGATACCCACACCTCTACTATTTTTCAAGTATTCTTAAATATTCCTGGCTTGCTTGTCGTAAAGCGATCATGATATTGCTTGACATTGTGCCGAGGGGAACGTTAAGTGGTCATTAGCGTTGAGGGTCGCAGAGATGCAAACTATCTTGCGGAACCATTCTACTTCTCCCAATTGAACAAAAAATTTGTATTATAGCTTTAACCCATTTGCGTCATTAACGTCTATGTAAACACGCTTAATTTTGTCTGAATTAATTGTCACTAGATTGCGAATTTCTCGCGTTGATATGTAAATGGTGCAGGTAAAATACTAAAGAATGAAGATACCAGGAGAATAAAATTTAAGAATATTTTTACATTCGCTTTGATTTATTAAAGTTTACAAGTAAATGCAGCTTTGTTTTTAATAAAAAATGAAATACATTTTTGTCATACTTTTAAAGTTTCCTTAAAATAACATTGCACAACTTTTCGTATCGACAAACAGCACGAAGATAATAAAATGGCCAAAAGAAACGAAGCACACGGTATATTGTAGTACAAAACTATTTCAAATCGCATACGTGCATGTATGTATATTCAAGAGAATATTTAGAAATATTACGCGCATTCTCGGAATTATTAAGAATATGTCAATAGATGAAGAAGACATTATTTTCGAACGTGATCAGAATCTGAGAAAAATCCTCGTAAAATGTAAAAGTTTGCCGTCATGTATATCGTAGATACATAAACATCCTCTAGTTGGATACTCGATGCCTCAATTGAAATCGTATCGACAATTTGTGAGCTTTATGCGAAAAGGAAATGCAGGATTCTTATAATTCACTGCCATATTTTGCATGCTGCAATATAAACCAAAGTTTAAGCATGCCAAGCATGAAAGGGTTGCCAAAATATATATTAACTGTGATTTATATTCAATATTAATATTTTATTATACATTTTGGAATTATAATACAAAATTCTGCGTTGCTATTTTTACTATTATAAAATATAATTGTACATATCTAAAAGTAAGTTATTTACACTGTCCCTGTTTAACAAATTATCATATAGAAAATCAATCTATTATGTAGTGAAAATGAATTTTGATTACATTCATTGTCTCTTAACTATTACAATTGCTAAAACTTACGTAACAAATATTAGCGGTCTTACATTAGACTTGTGTTAATTAATCCAAAAGGGATAAAAATTTAGCCGGTATTTCGTCATAAATGCCTTTACCTTATGGTTTTGTCAAGTTCGTCGTGCGAGCGTTAAACTCCGATTAGATAATATTAGCCGGAGCATCTCAAATTTCTTTAAAATAGTCGGAGCATCTCAAATTTCTTTAAAACCTAGTGTCCGTTACTATGACAATCGACACAGTCTGTGTGAACATCTTCGTGGAGGAGGTCAGTTTCATTCGAGATTTCGTCCCTATAACTTCACCGTTCTTTAAAAAGTATTTGAAATTACTTAATAACTTCTCCGTATTTGAAATTAATCGGCCCTTTTCAGGGCCACACAAAATAACGCTGGAAACTTCGGACATGTGTTAATTGTTGAATAATTCGTGATCAGTGTGAAATAATAGTGCAGTGAAAGTGAAAACCTAAGTGAAAGTTAGTGTAATCTGTGCCGTTCTACATACGTGGATTACAACTTTTGGATTACAACATTTACAACTGCATTGGTAAGTTTTTCATTAATAACATTTGTGAAATTCATGAAATTCTTATTTGATGATCGAACGCGGCTCAGAGGCGATACGTGGCCGTGGCTCCTGTCACCGAGACGGGCTTGAGTCGTCCCTGAATCGTTCGCGCTCATGTGCGCAGCAGCACGAAAACTTGTCGGTGCGCAGCCAACTTTAACTGTTAATAACTCGTTAACAAAGCCGCAGATTGCATTTCGGCAAACGAAAAAGTTACTTGAAATAGCCTCAGCTACCCCCCATTTCCCGGAGTTACAATAATTTAGAAACACCCTGTATATCAAAGGGCTACTAAGACCGCGGTAAATATGACGCGTGACACCGCGCTGCGAGGTTTCACAGTTTAACCCTTTGCGGTCGTATGTCTACTTTCAGCCACCATAGCAATTTATTTATCTTTTTTCATCTTCTTCATTTTGTATAAAATTAAAACATATTATCGTGTTACATATGTCTAAACATTAAAACGGAGTTAATAAATTTTATTTTTCTTTCGTTTATTATTGTTATCTTATTACTGTACACTGAGAAAAAATTAATTACGACCAGCATGACTTATGTATAAATTTAATACGACCGCAAAGGGTTAAGTTGTTAAACAGCTTGAGTGCTGTACAGTTGGACACTCGCATGTATTAGCGAAGGGTGAAAATAGGCGCGTAAGAGTGTACACGCACGAAAAGGTAGACGGTGGGGGTTGGCGGTGTCGTCGTCGCCATCGTCGTCGTGTCACACGCGAAGCGATTTTAGTTGCCCTCTGCTTAAAATGCCGAGGGTTGTTGCTGATATTATCCAACTCGCCAATCTTAATTTCTTCTTGCGCCCAACCGCGTCAAGGCCCCCCACGTGTTACACTTTACACACGCCGGCACGCGAGCGTAACCCGCGTACACGACAAACGCGAAAACAACTGAACTCTATGCCGCTGTGCACTTGATATGCATTTTTATCGACGTCATGAAATATCGAATCATGCGACGAACACGGAAACGTTTCGGTCTTTCTCTTTTCCATTGACCTTGACGTTAAGAATGCGGTTAGACGTCGCACGGCGTCACTCGCGATTTGTGGTACTTAGTGAGACGCAACCACAGTGTGTAATACACATTCAACCAAAAATGTCTCTTAATCTCTTAATTTTAAACCTGCATTAAACAACTAGAATTTCTCTTAGATGATAGGGGAAATAGTATATTAGGCAATGGCTAAAATGTTCTTTTTTAATTTTACTACTGCTTCAAATGTCGAAGAAAAATAAAAAGCTTCTGTTTTTAATTTCTTTCTTTGAGCCGGTAGATAAAATATGAAACCCGATAACGGCATGTTAGTGTGAAGATACTGCTTCGAGAAGATGCAATTCAAAAAATAAATCGATCTTTAAATGTTACACATAAGAATATATCTTTAACAAGGCTAGGTGAATGCGGAATTTTTGCAGAGAAATCAATAATTCAAAATAACGTCGGCTAAATAAACATTATTACCTTCGCAACATCAACTTGAACAGACATACACGCTATGTCGATTATTTTCCATCCGATTTCTAAAGATCTGAGACTTTTTCCAACATCTTTTTTTCAATCAAATCAAATACTGGTGCAATGTTTAGGGAAGTATTTATAATAGCGTCCACTTAAAGGAAGAAAATTCGGAACAGCGCTCTTTTAGCGCAGCGAACAGTATCACGAGAAGTGGGCGATCCGAGATCCGAGAATTGCCGACTTTTATCTCCATTTCGTTTTCTCGTTTCGTGAGTGCATATAGGGCAGGGGCACGGGAAACTTAGAGCACATACGAAACGAAGAGAAAGTTATTTGCACGAAATAATAGGAATAATTTTGCGAACGTTAAGAACGTTAAACGGGGGCCATTGTACATTCCGAGCTTTTCAATATTCTGTCCCCGCAGTACTTGCCATGTTATAATACATACGTTTTCTGAAATTATTTTGCGAAACTTTTGTTTAGATTTTCAGTGACGATGTTAAAGTTACTTTGTGTCATTTATTCATACCACTGTAGTTTGGTTCATTACAAGCAGCTCACAAATGCTGTTTCTTCTATAGTATGATTTTTTCGTAACGCGGCAACTCGAATGAATCGTAAGTTTTTCACTGTAGGAAAGAATGTTTCGAATAAAAGTCGGCTCTCAAGGGAATATGCAAGTGCTGCAAACGTTTTACAGTTACTTTGCTTATTAATCGAGATGTAAAAGTCATCTCCATTTCTTCAAACGGTGCCGTAAGCCCAGCGCCGCTTCGTTTTCTGTAAACCCAGCAAAACTTGTGAATGCAGCATTCTAAATATAAATCTCAACGACCTATTGCAAACGATAAAGCGAGTTTGCGGTGGTATTATGTGTTTCTATAAATTTTAAGAGCAGGAATCGCCGATAGTCCGTATAGCTTAGTAGTTGTAGTTGTTATATGTATATACCGGAATACGGAAGATCACGGTCCGAGTCTCGATCTATTCCGATACAGGATCACATCGATTATTTTCTCCCAACAGTATAAAACAGAGATTTATGGAGTTCTTTTGCTGAACAGTTTAGAATGATTCTCTTTCTGATTCTCTCATAAAAGTCGCCATATATATTCCCTGGGATAGTTTATCTTGCAATATTATTATTTATATTACATATTTTATTATTAATATTACATTTTACTATTAGAAATATGTTGTATTATTATAATAACGGCTATAAACGATTAATTGTTTGTTTGTGATGTCGCAACGTTATTAATAGACTGCGGATGTTAGTCGAAGTTTGCATGTTCATATTGCAATTTTAAGAAAATTTACATTAAAAAAGTTAACCAAAATAGTAGTCGTTGGTCGATAGTAGTCATTGATATTCTTGGTTAAAGGACATAGACGATTAAGATGGTCAAAACTGCCCTTAGAGGTTTTTCAATGAGTCATACACCATTCGATAGTTGACCAATAAAAACTCATCTGTGAACAATTTTAACCCTGTAACTTGTCCGTGAGGGTAGTTACAGGGTAAATTAGATTTCGCGGTTTTCCGGCATTTTTCCACCTTTAGCGGCTTTCTAAAATTTTGAAAAAAATGGCTTATTTTGGACATCAAGCCGGATGTTATAGAATTTTTTCAGATTTTTCAGTTGCAAGC
>NC_135778.1:17561480-17634645 GCF_028453695.1 Augochlora pura | reverse complement strand
TTGAAGATTTCTCGAAAACTTATGAATTCTCTATTTTTATATTAATTAACTGATAAGATACTATCACGTCTCGAGAACTCAATTTTTCTCAGATTTTTTCTCACCTGCAACATTGTCAAGAAAAGTGAAAACCCAATGTGTCGATGTTTTTTGCTGTCAGAATGAAGCTACTACTTTTCTAGTTTACCGCGAGTGTGGATTAAATAATTTTCAACGTTATTGCATCGAAACAAATAATTTTTTAACCCTGAAAATGCGAATTAAGCGAGAAAAAAGATCCGGCTTGATGTCCAAAATAAGCCATTTTATTTCAAAATTTTAGAAAGCCGCTAAATTTGCCGCTCATTGAAAAACCTCTAAGGGCAGTTTTGACCATCTTAATCGGCTATGCCCTTTATGTATTGCATAAAAGTGCTGTATTGCACAGTACAATTTCAGTAACTTACACACTTTTCGAAACTATGTAACGAAACCACGTATCGAAACTATGTCTCCATTGTCTCAATTGTTTACTTCTCCGTAAAATAACAACACTGGCAAGGATTTGAATATACATATCCGAAAAGACGATGAAAGTAAGCAAGTGTTAGCTATCGCCCATCTTCCTCCTTACTAACACAAATGTCTTAAGAACATCCAAGTTAATTAATCGCATTTTCCAAAAGATTGCGATGTTTCATTGTTTCCGCAATTTACGCAGAAGTTATTCCGGCTCCAAATGTAAGCAGATACGAGCCGTGTATCTTGAAAATAGCAAACGATCAAATAAAAATTAATTTCATCAATTCTCGGGAAACGACGGGGCACAGAGAGAATTCGGGTCAAAAGGAAATTCTATCGCTGCCAAAATTCCAACGGTTGCCGAACACAAGGCAGGCTATTGTTTCACGCCGTCTATAGGAAGGGTGCATTAAGGGCGCGATGAAAAGGAGGGCACAATGCCTTTGGTCAAATTTAATAGATGAGGAATTTGGAGTTACCGGTCAGCAGAGTTATTCAATTCGGGTTTCCAGCTATTTGTTAGGGAATTGTAATAAATAGACTGTCGAACTATATGCAAAATAAACATGTCCACCGAGACAATGAAAACATTTAAGTGCACAAAAAGGAAACAGAATGTTCTTACTTAGAAACACATTTCTATAATATTGCTTGAGTTTCAATTTTAATGGGTGGTTATTGTACATTTTGTATATTGAATCCCTCTAAAAACTCGAATTATGAATTTTATGCGTTTATGATAAAATTGAATAACTAAAATACGAGCCAATAAAAACGCGAAAACTGCTATTTTATTTCGATGATTTTGAAACAATTACTGAAGAACTGTTGGTGCAATAAGAGTTGAAAACAACGATTTCGGTCATTTTTGTTTAATTCGAGTTTCTTTTTTGCTCGCAAAAAATATACTGTTTTATTTTACC
The DNA here is from genome assembly GCF_028453695.1 of Augochlora pura. Lineage (NCBI taxonomy): Eukaryota > Metazoa > Arthropoda > Insecta > Hymenoptera > Halictidae > Augochlora > Augochlora pura. The sequence goes on along the minus strand of NC_135778.1, from coordinate 17,633,221 downwards.
TCGAAAATGGTGAAATTTGATTACCACGTTCACTGCTATGTTTACTGTTTAGCACTAATTTCCACTAAAATTTCCGCTCATATCAGATTATTGCAACATTTTCGTTTGAAACAGTATGCATAAAGTGATATTTATAAGAGATATTTACTTCGCTCGTTGAATATGAGTCATGCGATAATATAAACGCGTTTGATATTAATTAAAACTTGTTTAGCCATTCTAAATAATATATGAGAATTCCTATTTTCTTAAATCTAATGTATTCGTTTTTCTTCGTATTGTAGCGGGATGTCAGGGGAAGTGGTTGATGGAATGGATATTCGACACAGGATATATGGATTACTGAGGACGAAAGGAGATATATTCTAATTAGCAGGTTACAGGGTATTACAGGTTTATACTTTGATCAATTTCCTTGCTAACTTCTGTAGGGATTATTTTGGGAGTAATTCCCACGAGACTCCGTGATAATAATAATACGACAACTAAAGACACCTTCGTTCAACAATAACAAGTACAACAGTTTATTATCAATGTCCCACGACTTACCACAAAAATAGTAACGACAACGGCAACGCAACAACTTTGACAACAACAACGACTTAACAACTACGACAACAACAACGACTTCTTCACGCCACGGTTCTCCTTCGAATGCCACGATCTTTTCCGCCCGTTCTTTCGCCCTTGCTAGTTCTTTTCCAAATTATCCTACTCTCTCTCTCTCTCTCTCTTGCATCCATACTCTTTTGCTCTGCCTCACTCGCTATGTCATTCTTACTCATTCTCTCTCTTCCTTTTTTTTATTTCCCTCTCGCTCACTCACATTCTATCTTTCGGGCACGCAGGACTTCGAGGAACCTAAGCAATAGACTCAGGCCACTCGAAGTCGCCCAAACACTCTGTCGCCATCCGTCCCATTCATTACCATTTTATGACACTCGACCATGCATACCCGAAAAAAAACCCTACACTTCTATGGCGAGCAACAAAAGCAACTTTGATCAAATGGAATTTTTACTACTATCAGGCGGTCGGCCTTCATGGCCGTCCTCTCCCAATAGATCTAAGCTACGTTGCAAGGTTATCGTATCCCTATGCCCGGAAGGCGGCCGGCCTTCCTGGCCGTCCTCTCCAACCGTCATGGTCACCGAAGAACCTATGCAGTTCCCTACAGCGGGCGGCCCGCCTTCATGGCCGTCCTCTCCCTGACTACCCTGTGAGCGGCCGTGGCTTACCTCGTCCTCTTTCACAGGTGTAGCGTCGAATCTGAACAAGACCCCTCTATATATATACTAACTCATTGCTAGCCATGAACCGTTAATAACAATTTGGTAACTATGGAGTCTGGCGCGTCTCAATGCTTCTAAAAAGTTCGATCGTGTCCAACGGAATTATTGATCGGTCCAGAAATAGCCTCAATGATGATAATCTTTTGTCTTCTTCTCCTTTCGCCACGTTACAGTATCTTATTAATTTTTAAAACCATTTTTAGCAAATGGGACAAAAGATAACTTTACATATCTTAATTTAACCCTTCCGCACCCTTTCCATATTCACAATTGTAGTGCCCAAGCAGTCGGCTGAATTTCATTTTAAATACCGTGTACAAAAGAATAAATAAACGAATGAATGAAATACCATTGTTTTGTGTACAAAAGTATTTAATGTACTGTTATGCATCATCCCAAATATTACAGATGTGACTAAGATTTAGTCACTAAAGGCCATTCCTGAGCTCATCTGTTTTGCCCAAACAGATGTCACCAAAAACCATTAGTCACACTTCGCTCCGTTTCGGCCTAGGTTGTAACGACAAAACGAGCCGGGTCAGCTTCACCGGGAAAACACAAACGAAAGGAACATCGATCGTTTCTGGCCTGCGAATGTTTTTCCGCGAGCCTTGCGACATTTTGGAGAATATATGTAAAGAGGGTCACGTACACATCGTGTTGTTAAGCTTAGAATAAAGTTCTTTGTAAATCTTCGTTTGTGGCGTATTCCTTTTCGACAACTCTAATCGACCAGCGGAGAAGACTGTGAATCTCGAGAGATCCCACTCCTTCACCTCACGGCATAACAGTATGTACTTATATAAAACGATGAGAATATAGTAAGATATTTTTTATAGACATTTTCGCGTAATTGAAAAGCTACCAAGTGCTTGATTTTGTTAAACAATGCTTCCAATATCTTTTATACACAATTATACGTGCTTAGTTCTATAACCCAACAGATTTTATTCCAACCACAATAGTTATAGATTGAAGAATCGGAAATTACACTGAATATTTACTTATTACGAAATACAATGCAAAGAAATTTTTAACATCGACACTACTACACGATTATTGAGTTTTCTTTGTTAAAAGAAGGTCAATCATCGTTCGAGTAACTCGTACTTATTGTTAGACTTCTGCAAGCATGTGCACTCTCTTACCCGAAGAAAAGTGTTCTTTTAACGGAGTTTATTCTTAAGGTCTCCTTAAAGTCTTAGTGGGTTGAGCAAGAGCCCGCTAGAGTACTACATACGCTCATGTTATCTACTTTCTGATAAAGTACAGATTAGTAGATAGAATTATGGTTCGAACGAGAGGCACGCCTTTAATATTCCGTGTCACGGGCATACAACAACCCTTGGCAAAAACTGTTCGAACCTTTTATTCAAACGCAATTCTTTTTTAAAACTAAACTAAACGACCTGAATTCTTGTTAAATGTCAAACAATGTTCAAATACTGTCCTTTAATTTTGATATTAATTCGAATAAAAAAAAAGATTAAAAAAACTCTTGTCTTTTAGCTTGTTCACCTGGACCTGGGAGAAAAATTTTAAAAATGCGTTTCGCAGATCTCGGTAACTTATGTTTTTATACAAAGGTCTTTTCCTTTTTTACATAGAATAAAAATCTGTAAATAAAAAATATATGTTTTCATTTAATGAAAAAATGCATTAAATCGGGGTAGTACTTGATCTTGCAAATTCCTATGCGCATTGACCACCGCAATGAATTCACCGTGTGACCTTTATGAGCCGGACTATCAATGTCCTGCAATTTTCAATAATGGATGCGAATTAAATATTCAAGTCTCTGAAACACAATGAACATGGTATTTGCAGTCGATTTAATAGAATACTACGTCGTTGAATGACGGCAGACGTTAGCTCTCGTCTGTCACCAGGTACTCTCTCTCTCTGACGTTATTGAACGCTAAACTGTTAACCGTGTAGTATACAAACGCAATTTTGCACACTGCTTATTCTACTAAATGTTGTTGACTCCTTGCAAGCGCTTGGAATGTCCGGCAATCGGGTTTAACAACGAAAAATGACTATGTTGTTTTAATTTGAAGTAGCCATAACGAACCAGACACTTCTAACGCCTTTCTCTCTCTAGCGCTTGTTCAACTACAAGTATTTAGAACTAATGATAATTCTAGATGAAAAAAAATCATAAATCGATTTATCCGAATCATAATCAATTGAATAATTATTTTGGACCTTACGATACATCTAACGATACGTTAGATGCTGTTGTTATTTTCTATATATATATGCATATATATAATAAATATATGTTTTATATGTATGATATATATTTAATTATTTATTATAAGAACACAAAGAATATTATAAACGTTAACATGGCGGAGACAAAGGTGAATACAGAGAACAGAACAGGAAGAACAAACGAAAGGCACAACGCCTATACGGAGGGGAAATCATGGCGTGTTCTTATTGCTATATAATATTATGGATTATCTTCAACAGATGCAACATATGTTAGCTATCAAAATATCTTCTAAATCAACTATTTTTTGTAATAAATGCTTTTGTATTTGAATGGTTAAAATGACAAGTTGAATCCACCAGAACTAAATTAAATAAATTCGACCAGAAAATATAAAGCTATTAAAATCCTCCTAAAAATTTTTATTCATGTTAGATTACGTGGACCAATGAATCGTTTAACTTTTGTTTAATACCATTATTAGTGCCATCAACGGTTTTAAAGATATTTCATTGGTTCGATTTAAATGTTTACATGGTTCTGAATCGTTGAAAATGACAACCGCGATTTAAAAAAGCACTGCTATGCGCATTTTCATCGCATTACTTTTGCATTTCCGCAGAAAGCTTTTTGGAGCACGAATTTGGTACATCGTATTGCACCATGTGAACGTTGCAGGAAAAAAACTTGTTGAAAAATTGTCGGAACGAATTGCAATTTGTAGAGGCTATGAAAAAATTCATGAACATAATATGCGCGGTATCTGTCACAATCGGCCTCCTCGGATGCAAGTTTTTCTGCTAAATAAAAATTGTCCGCGTCTCATTTGCAAGATATAGAAGATCTCCGGAAATATTTTCATATAATAAATTTAATGATTTCATCTCATTTTCATATACGCAACGTTGGATTCGACATGTTTTCGACTATCGTATAGTGATAATAAAAATACATCACATCAATTAAAAAAAAACTTAGAAGAACTTGAACAAATACTTTATTTATTATAATATTAGTCCGTCTAAACCAACTAATGTTTTCCTCTATCATTTTTCTTCTATCATAAGAAACAAACAATATATTTGAAATGCTCGAATTAGGTGAGCCAACCTATATACAATACGTAGTTTACAACGGTTATTCGGAACGCACGAATTTGTTAATTTACTTATGCACTTCGATGAAATAGGTCTTTTCTTTTATTAGAGAATATGACCGCGACAGTTACAACACGCGCAAATTACGTATTTACATGCCAGTAGCATGATGTTTAAAGTAGATCTCGATTTAATTATGTAACGGCTCCGTCTGAGGAAACTGCTGAAATACCGCTTTAATTGCATGATCGCGTCAATTAGTGTCCGCGCAAGTTTTAGAGAATACATTTTTGTCGCGTTCAATTCGTGCGTGACTGAATTAAAAAAGTTTATGACAATCCAATAACATCAAGTGAATACATCGAAAGCAACTTTTGGAAACTTCAACCATGCATGCAAGCGCTAGGTAGATGATAAAATGATACCTAAAACTTTCGCTGCATTAGTTACACTGCAATAGCATTGTTTGGTTCGTTGCAAAGCAGAAGCTTCTCTCTTGATAACCATGGTAGTTTTTGCCGCGAAAATAATTATTACAACTACTCACGGAAGCTGAAACTTGAGCAATTCTTAGGAAGAAGTTAGCTCGCCCAAAAAAATAGAAACGATAAAAATGGCTTACGGCCTCTGAAAGAGCAGACATTCCCCTTTAAAATGAGCCTAGGCTGACCTCCGCACGATTATTTTTAGCGAAATTGCAGCAGCCCAGAGATAGAGCGATTTTTAAGTCTGCTCTAGGCAGCCCTTGGCAGGTCCAAAATGGATATAGTCACGTAATTTGCGATAAATCGTCTCAAAAAATCGTAGAGGACAGCGATTTGGTTCGTTGGCAAGCTGAAGCTTCCCCCTTGATAACCATAGTAGTTTTTGCCGCGTTAATAATTATTACAACGTCTCACGGATGTTGGAATTTGGGCAATTCTTAGGACGAAGTTAGCTCGCCCGAAAAAATAGAAACGATAAAAATAGCTTACGGCCTCTGAAAGAGCATACATTAAGTACGATTATTTAAGCGAAATTGCAGCAACTCAAATATAGAGCGATTTTTGAGCGTCCGTACGCAGTGTCCAGATCATGCAATCTTATTTTTGGTCTTACAGTTGCAGAAATATCTGCCGTGTAATTGTTTCTTGAAATTTTTACTTCATACATCAATGTCAATCTCTTTCGACATTTTGATTACAGTAATTGTGATACAAATTTTGTCAATTAATCTTTTGCTTTGAAGTTGAAGGATTTAATGTATACGCAAAATTTGATATTTCCGGGTTTAAAAGTACGTAATTTCATCACATAACAATTTTGAACGATACAGGTTTAAAAATAATACACTGACATTGTAAAATTCGCTTAACCGTTCAATTTTAAATCGCATTTCTAATTTTCCCATAAACGGCCAGAATCCGCAGTCCATAAATTAGTATTTAGTGCGGACACTGTGATAATGCAGGTGCATTTCTCTGTGAAATAGGCACAGCGGGCGAAGCGTCAACGTGTGGGTATCGCTTGTGGCAACGTACTGTTTACGACAAAGGCGAACGGAAATTCATCGTGACTCAAACGGTTTGTCACGCACAAACGTATGGCCGACATGCACCGTCGGAAGCATCAGAACAGATTGGCACTTGCTGCGCTTATTAATCGACCCACGTTCGAAAACATTTTCCAAAGCGCTATTCATATCTCCGATCACGCGAACGTGTGCATAGACTTTCTATGAACTGTAGTCAACGGTACATTTACAATTTCCCAAGTGCAACAGCAAGTTCACTAGTTTTTTCAAATACTTTGTAATCCATTTACTATTCTTCGAAGGTCTTTTTCTTCGGAAATATACAGTGACGCGTCGAATTGAGTACACACCTTTGAAATTTTTTATTCAAATTTCTCAATGAGAAGAATTATGACATACTTTTGTAATGCGTTACAAGAATACTTTTCTTCGAAATTACGTCAGGTCGTAATTCGTTAACATGCATCCGACACATAGGTTAATCTAAGTAACGCTGCTTTAGTAATTACATTTAAAAGCGAGCCAACAATTATCCGCAATAAGGTTAACATTTTTCATCGAGATTGTAATGCGAGTTTCGCGTGCATCGTAACATCTCGTACATACTCACCGTCTTCCAAACGAAGTTTCGTCTATATATTTAAACAACCATATGTTATTTCTGAAAGATCGATCCTAAAATCGGCTAATAATAAAGATAATATAAAGTTGAAAATAGAAACATCATTACATAAAGGCAATAATCACATAAAGGAATCTACAAATCTTCATGTAAATTCTTATATATTAAGAAAGATGGTAATTTAGTTATGAAAAATTTTATTTGCGCAAAATCCAGCCGTACCTAAAAGGTTAAAATCCCTCCATTGAAAGCGAAAAGATGAAATATGAAATTAAATAAGTTTAAGATGAGATTATTAGCGCTGATCGTAACTAATTGAACGAACCTTAAAGCGTAACATTTATTTGGAATTAATTGGAAATGTGTTGAATTGCCACGAGGGTTAATAAATCCGCTGGCAATGAAAAGAAATGAACGTTAAATAGAATTGAAAAAAATAAGAAATACGGAGAAACCAAGTTGAAAAATAAAAACCGTTGAAGAGAAGAAGGTACAAGATACCAACTCCAAGTTTTTATAAAGTATGATTGGCAATTAGAAAAGTTCAAGCTAATTATGAAATTAATCGTTCAAGAAATTTTGCACGCGAAAAGATTAATTGGTAGAATTCATAGTAGTGTACGGTTCGCGAAAGAGACCTAAATGTAGAATAGGCAGATGCGCATTAAATTGTTCCAGTTCTTCTAATTATTTACTACATGCATTCACTCCTGCGCATTGAAAGCCATGCTACGTCCGAACAATTCAAACTCATTTGTTCGCTCGGCTGTAAAAGCAAGAGAGAGTTTCCCTTTCCGACGTTGATATTCTATAGGAAATCGCTTTAACCGATCTCGGAATGATCACGGACATTTCAAACTCATCCAACTTACAGCACAACAGGCATTATCACCCTACTGTACTATGGTCAGACACGATCTCATTAAACGTGTCGCTGGATTGTCGCACTCAAACTCTGTAAAATTATAGTTCAAACATCTGTAACAAAGAAAGTAGCACAACTCGCACAGTAAATCGTGTTTGTATTGTATGAATTCATAAGTTGACTGTGGATCTTGATGAAAATTCTCATTTTCTAGCTTCATTTTACCGAAATTAGGATTAAAGAAGAGCTTCCTACGTCAATTGAAAGACCACTTGCAGTGATTTGTAGTTTATAACAGTTATAAATATTATGTATTTATATTATATATTGTAACACAATTGACTCGTTACAAGTTATGGAAGGACTATAAAACACAGTCAAGAAGTCAAAATTATAAATAAGAGTTATTAATACTAATAAAAGTTGCTTATTGCAATGTTACTATTGCAATCTAATATACAATCAAGTAAGACATAATTTTTTAATATGCATAAATTATTCAGTATTGAATGCGAATCATTTCATTGAAAAGCCAAAGCAGAATTAGACATAGAATTGTTTTTGAAAAGGTTTCTGCTGATACACTCTTCAATTTTTCGACGTTGCACGTCAACGCTATTCTGCAATAATGTTACAACGATCTTACTTTCAAAATATAAGAACTTAAATTCAACATTTTTGAATAAAAATAACAGCAAAACGATACTTAAGAAAACTAACAGACCACGTCAATAACAATGCAAATACTTTAAATAACGAACAAATGGTTATTAATATATCAACTCATTTGTGTAATAAATACTTCAAGTAATGATCAAATACTAATTGATTTAAATGGTTCTTTTATTCGTTGGATCTACACAAGGTATCCCAAAAGTACAGAGAACAAAGCAAGAAGCATATTCATGACACACATACACATAGTGTGTACTTGATCGGTATGACACGTATAGTACACGGCCAACACTTTTCCATTCACCGGATTTTGTCTAGCTGATGGTACAACCTGGAACAGGGTCAATTTACATGAAAAAATAAGTCGAAAGTCTGAAATAGAATCCGAGGCTTTGTTCTGGAGGAAATCGAATTTGAAATTTCGCCGACTACGCGTGTTATTGAATAGGATTCAGTTGACGTGTCTGTTTGCTGGTTTTGTTTCTTGTAAATATGTATCCGTGCACGAGAACCCAACGAATTTCTCCAATTGATTTTCTCGAGAACGAAGTCTTGTTTTATCGAATCGGTGTCCCAGATTTTTGATTTACTTTTTCATAGAAAAATCTTTCCCTTTTCGTGGCAACTTTCACAGTTTTCTTCTTTGTCCATTAACATTAATACTGTTTTTTTCCCTTCAATTTATTAACATCGATTCGACAGCCTAGTCATCGACAATGACTAACTCGTATAATCTTTAAATTATTCTTATGTTAGCAATTTGTAATTACCGTTGTCATTGATATTAAGTAAATTGTACATACGTATCGATGTTTGTTGATTTTATATTCACACAATTCTACAAATTAAATAATAAATTATGTAACATCATTTATAATAAAATTTATGATAAAATTCATAATAAAACTTATAATACAGTTTATAATAAAATTCAGAAGAACTATAACGACATCGACTTTTCGTCTTGAAAAATTGATGTCTTTAAACATAATCAACATACTATAGTTTTCCTACATACTCCACCTTTCCTATTTGTAAAGCTTATTTATAATAACTAGTCCGGAAATTTTATGCATTTATGATAAATGTAAGTTGGTAAAAAATGTAACAATAGAGGTATTAAAGAAATGAAAGGTACATGTTTATATGTATATTTAATGCGGTCCTATTTAGTTAACGATTCCACGATTAAAATAAATTATAAATAAATTAAACAATAAATGGATATTATTTTGTTTGCGTTCCGGTGCATACAAGAAAAAACGATGGAATATGTTATATGGATCAAATATGAATGTTTTAATGTGATGTTGCATGGCAGTATGTTACTGAAATCTGTCAACGATTCGTCAGACTACGGCTTTATGACAGGTACAGAATCTCGTGCGAACGATACATACATATGTATAGAACATAGGCGCTACTTTACCGCGAATTTTGCGTGCATAAATGTAGGGTGTGAACAAGAGAAGGAAATAATAATATGTACGAGGGAACGACCGTATCTCACGCAATGCAGTTCAAATCAATGACTATTGATTGCTATGAACAGCAAACCCGTCCACAGTCAGAGCCACGCTCCGATGAAAGTTGCTGTTCGAAATCACGTAAAAATGTTTTTTGTATTTAATAGTGAATACAAAACCAGATATCAAATTAGAAAGAATGTATCATTTTTATTAATTTTATTCTGCGATCTATGCGAAACATATTCCAACAACAGCAATTTTTAATGTAAACACAGCAGTGTCTTTTTGGAAAATTTGAACAAAGCAGAACATTTTAAAATCCTTTTTCTTTAAGTTAGGTAAGTTTATAGGTAATCAAGTAATAGCTAGATTGTGAATTTGATGCATATATGGCAAAAATATGTAGCTGAATTATAAAACTGTTAAGGCATGAGGAATGTGATAAGATTGTTACACTGTTTTCAACTTATGAGAATGATTAAACGAAAAAATTCACTTGTATTCAATTTGTATTTGTTGCAAGCGTGTTGGTAAGTTTTTATTTTGCATAAAGATCCGGTGTAATAATAACATATAAAATTCTGAGCAGGAAAAACGTGGCAGAAATATTTGAAACAAGAACATCACTGTTATCATTGAAACAGGTAATGGTACAGCTAATGCAAATGGGACGGTGATGCGTAGTATTTGAAGAAAAATCTCGAGATTTTAGCATTCAACTATGGACGCTGAAATTGGAGAGGATTGTAATCCCAGCGACGATTCGGAGAAAGCGACAAGAGCTCTGAATAACGATGCATTTGGGAATGAAGTCCAATTACTTGGATCGATCGTTAAACTAAATTGAATGCCGTGTCTGGCAAAAGTTAAACCGTAGTTTTAATCATCGCATGAATAAATCCGGTCTTACGATAAGTAAATGAAAATTCTGAAAATACCAGCATTTCTTACGCTCCGACTTTGTTGAATATCTAAATATGTAACTTCGCGGCGAGACTGTAATTGTCAAGAATATAACGGAATTATGTTTCGCCGTAAGTAATTTTAATTTTATTACGAACGTGTTCCATCGTGCACTCTCTTTTATAGCATTTGCAATGTGCTTCAATCAGAAACCAGGGGGTGAAATACAACATAAAATGTTCACATAATACGTGCCCTATTTAACCCTGTCCTTGTAGCAGCCATAAAATTCCAGTAATTCTCATTGACAAACAAAGTTCATACGACGGATCCTACTAAACGACTCGTATATTATGCACAATAGCTCGATATTTCTCGACCTTGTGCACTATTCTGCTTGCCACCCGTATACGTACAGCACTATTATTAATTATAATACTATTCAAAACGGAATAACTTTTACAAAATTGGATCAAATGAATTGTATTTTTTCGAGGGACTAAGTTACTAAACTATGCCTTAGTCAGAGGTAGGGCGTTTCAAGTGACGAGCAATGGCGACTCCCCTCCCAAAGTAATGTCACAAACATGCTTTCTTAAGCAATAAGAATAAAGTTTACTTTGAAAAGCAATAAAATAAGATCTTCCAATTTTTGGAATTGAATAAAATGTTACGCAACTATTCTTTCAAATTAAAAGGATGTAATTATACAAACTGTTCACAAAAAGCAATACATTGAATCTTCCCTAAAAGAGAATCTTCCCTTTTTTCCCTACAGATCGAATTTAAAAACTTGTTTCGTATTTTCGATAATGTATAATCTCGATTATATTTGATTTATTTCCGCTCGAATTTCATTTGTTTTTCTTCAAACGTTGCCTATCAGCAATTTTATCAATGTCTCGAAACAAGGTTATGCAATTTAAGTATGTGTGGCGATAAAAATACTAGAGATCCCGTAGTTTCAAATTTAGCACCGTGTACATAGCATTTCCCTAATGAACTAAGCTCTACTTGACTCACGAGAATGTAACACGAATTTAACTGAGCATTACTGGAATTTGCGCTCCGCTAGCAAATACGGGAAACTATGAATGATGTTCAATTCCAAAATGATCGTTTCGGACCGTGGCTATGCGATGATATCGTGCGATAGTAGACGCTTTTCAGACAGAAAAGTTTGAGAATATTCTGTGCAACGCTTAAATCGAACAGTTGAATTTCATTCTTATTCTTTAGAAAATTGTTCCAAGATGGCAGCAATTGCACTTATATTTCAACAAATTCTTCGGCTCTATAGAATAGTACAATTTCTTTTAAAATTCTAATTTGTACAAACATTGTTCAAAATTTTTTACACGTAACTCAGTCACCAAAAACTCTCTTAATGTGGTAACAAAGTGTTAAGATAGAAGCCAACATTTTCGTAAGTGTCACTTATGCCACCATGATTTCGATCGACTCATCTGGGACCAAAGGCAAGGAAATAACTTAAGTGAATTATCGAGTAAAGAATTTATGGAAAATGCCTCAAGACACATGATACGCGGGATACAAGAAAGATGCAATATATTTGAATTTTGCTGACCAGAAAAGAATGCAATGGAAATCTCGACAAGTGTAACGGTGATCGATTATGCAAGGCTTTTCCTGTTCAAGAGTTTTTAAAGATAACACGCTTCGCGTGTTGACTTGAAAGGTGCTCCGTATCTTGCGAGACTTTACTGAATGAGAATTCTTGCATTATGTTGCAGCAGAACATGCATACGAGATACTATTGTTTTCAAAACTGCGGTCGGCTATGTATATTCCAGATAAGTGTGGATCAATTGCAAAATAGAAAAGACTTTTCAAATATTTTAAATTACTGTTGCGTTATTTTTAATCGACTGGAGTTACTAAGAGAGCAGCATTTTGCAATTAATGCATAGAATTCTTATTTTGCATAAAAATCTGCGATTTAGTATTTACTGGGGTTGGGCGAGTACCCGACATTTAGGATTCGGGTCGGATAGACTGTTTTTCTCGGGTTCGAATCGGATCCTGAAAGTTTGTGATACTCGGGTATCCACAATTTTCGGGTATCCAACATCGAAGTCGGATTAGGTGCTGCTTAGATCGAGGCGGTAAATTATCAACTCTTTGTAGACTTTATTTTCTATATTTTGTCGGGTATTCGAATATCATGAACTTTTGGGTCCCGACCTGACCTGACTCGATCATGCTCAACCCGACTCGAGGTACCTGAGGCTCGGCTACCGAAATTTTCGGTTATCCACCTCTGGTAATTGTAATATACATATTTGATTTTCGTCATACTTTCTTTAAATACACCACTATTAAGAAAATCCGTCAAAGTACGTTTCAACTATAAAAAATCCCCTAGCAAATTGATTGCGAATCCAGAAAATCTAGACGCAGAAGAAGTGTTTTAATGATTCCGGGTAGAGCTCGAAGCGTGTGCCGCTTTGGTGTAGCGAAACTCTGGTGCTGTTTTAATTTTCATGATTAATTATCCTACTTTAAACGCGGGTAGATTAATGCCGCGAGCATGACTGTGCCATCTAACGGGAGAATCCACCTACAGGATTCCATGGAAAACAGAAGAAAATTGACTAAGGTAAACAAACAGAGGACGAAACTGTTATCGCCGTTAAATGATGGAAGCCGGATAACCAGGAAACAAAGAACCCTAATCCCCGACAAAATGGAAGAACATCGGCGGGCGTACAGTGTTCGGGCGTACGTGCATGTGTGCCGCGTAAGAAGCGCTAATTACTTTTCGCAACACACGAAAGAGAGCAATTGGAACTGTGTGCCTAGGTGGTACACACGTACGTTCTGTCGAGGGGGACTGGTGGCAGCGGGTTCCCGGCCCGGTTGGGTAAAGCTGGGTCGCGGTGCTATCGATCTCCGCCTACCTGGAAACCTCTCTCTACCCCTGCTCGTACTCGATTGGTTTGCAGGATGAACGTTGAGCCTAGAAGAAGGATAGAGGGGTGCTGCAGGCAGAGGTGGCAGGATGTAAAAGGAGATAGAAAAGGGAGAGCTGCTACGTAGCAGAGAGATTGCGTGTATTATATCTACACGGGGTGTACTACATGCTTATGCCGGCCACCCCCCACCCGCAAAGGTTAGGAGAAAAAGCTCCGGCAACAATGAGCGTTTCCCTGGAAAGTCGAGGAAAGTGACGCGCGCACAATAGCAAAAAACGAGGCGAAACGAGATGGCAAACTTTATGCCGCGCTCCGTATCTCACGGGCATCAGCCCGTGAGACTCCTCGTCTCCTAACTTTTCCCAACAATTTTCCTTTCGCGGTCCTGATCGAATTTTATATTAGTACGTTATCCGCCTTTCGTTCATCCACGCAGCGCTGCTCAGAAACGAACAGTGGCAGAAAGGAAATCGAAATTACATTGTTGGCTGCGGGTATGGGCCGCGCGGTCGGGCCTCTTCTCAATTTCGAAGGCCCGGGTCCAAGGTAACTGTTTCACTATCGACTACGATTACGCGAATACTGCCCGTGGTAATGAGGCATCTGGCCAGAAGCGATGGTTAAGTTAAAAGAAAAGAAATTGTTTGCAAATGTTACGACATACATATCAAAGCCCTGGCAACCTGGTTAAATTGCACGAGATAGTTTGTTGTATTTTGATATTTATATACTCTAATACACCGTAAAGTAAAGGTTCTTTTTCTTTCCAATGTATACTTATTTAAATGTATGACGTGTCCGAATAGTTTTGGGAGTAATTTTAGCTCGAATTGGCGGGCAGATCCCATCTTAAAGCTATAGTTTCCTTAGAAACATAAAGAGCTGTCTTACAGTTCTCAGGATCTGTGGATTCATGGACAAATAAGTAGCCTCGTTATCCTGAAAATCGCACGCTACGAGAAAAAGCATTTTAATGTTTATTCGATAGATAGCCATTAAAAGTGTCGCGGGAAACTGGTTCGTACGATATAATCATTACGGAAAGCTGACAATACATCTGATTAATTGTAAAACTATCTCGACATTTATTAAAATATACGTGCGATGCTATGCTTTTAAATTTGCAGTACATACGTGAAACGTATGGCTACGTAACTTGCAAAATTTGTTTACACTTTTATTCACAGCCGTGTAAAACTTTTGCGTATGCACATACATGAAAATAAAATGTGAAATCTAAATTCTTCATTGTCATAATCCTTCGTTCAGAAAATACAAACAAGGTAACAGTGAACGCTCAAACATATGAAGTGCTTTACAATTTCACAGGAATTTTATTTAAAGTATTCGAATATTTTTGTGAATACAAAAATACTTTTTGTATTTATCTTGCTATTAGAAATTTCTTCGAACATGTTATGTTTTTAAAAAATATGTTAGTGTACGCAAACGAAAAAGATTTTATTCGAAATGGAAGTTAATTTGAAAATATTATATATTATACATATATACACAATATAGTAATTGTAGAAATATAAAATACATACAAATATTTGTTTCATTTTCCAATAGTTTTAATAAGATAGTAATGATATACCAGTATTTATAAATTTTATAAATACTTCCATTGTTTTATATCTAAAACGATACATAGAATTTGCAGTCCAATTATTATCGTGGATAATTTGTATATTTATTATCTTTTCGGTTTTGTAATTGTAATAATGTAGTGTTTTCAAACTATTTATGTCAATCATGATAATAAACCAAATATTTGTCAATCTCCGAAGGAAATTTCAGTTTCTTTCAATCATTGTAAACGCCAACATTATGCAGGTAAAATAGTCGATATTACGTTTATATTAATAGCGACATTATATCACATTTTCCTTTTTACTCTTACACATTTCATAAATGAAATGGAATGGGGACGAATAATTGGAACGGACAAAAGTCCACGGTTTAAAATTACTTACAAAAGTCGTGAACTTTAACACGTTCTTAGCAGGTCTTTTCGTGGCTTGGTTTAATTAAATTCATACCAGTGAAGGTAATTTTAGAAATTTCAACATCCCAGTGACTTGGCCAGCTAGAAAGCTGTCCACAGCCTTACATATAAATATTTTTCAAAGTACCAAATGATTAAAAATATGATTCAAGACACTAAATCAGAAACCTAGGGGACTAGTTTAGAAGTCGCATTATTTATTAAAATCAGCATTTTGAATAATTACAATCATCCACATCGTATTATCTCCGTACAGTTACATTTGTGATGTTTAAAGCAAAAATGGTTCGAGTGAATTTTTTACTAGGTTGATTTAATATTATCAAATAAAATTTAATTTAATACTTTATTTCTTTTATTATTTTATGTTAAAGCTTAACAATAGCTTACATATAACATGTAAGAATTTTATCAAGAATCAAATATAACAATTTTTTATGTTATTACAGTATACAAAACTTTTAAGTCATCTTTCATTATCCACTAATTGACGTTTTTCAGTTATAGAGTATCGAATGCTACCGAGAAGAATGTCTTTAAAAATAAAAACTTCAAACTTTGACGATTTTTTAATTGTACCGTAACGAGTAATATGATCTAGTATGTTCTCGTAATTAAAATGTTGCAATTCATGCAACATCCTTTTGCCTCACAGATATCTACATATAGTATATCACACAATATCTTCATTATTTGTTAGAGATATTGTAATAGAACGATATTTATAAAAGAAGTAAGACATGTAATAATTTCAAGTACTAATTTGTCATAACGACTTAGATAAAGAGCATTGTAAATTACAAAATTATTTCCACTTTTGAAGACCATTAAGTACTTCGAAATAGTATAAACATTAAGAGAATTTTGAAATCTCAGTATATTATTTTCAATGCATTAAAATGATTAATAAAACAACGAAATTATTGTTTCATTTCTATTTCTTGCAATTGACGCAGACAATTTTCATTTCGCACTAAAATCTGCAGTCTGATTACAACATTACATCGTAACGACGAAGATTTTACAAGAGCATAGTCTTGGCCAATGAAGTGGAAGGGCGTGTATATCTATTCTTGCCTCACAGCAACGTACAAGCATGCACGTTCGAAGTAATTGAGACGATATTTCATTCTATGCAACTAGATGTTGGTAACGTATGCAAATCTAAGGTGAATAGGAGAGGCGGCTATTGTGATACTGATGTATACGAGTTTCTCCCTCTTTTATGCAGGTCCCAATGGCTTGGAATGTGCAGGGGAAAGTAAAAGAGGTAATAACGTAGAACCTTTTATGATGGATATATAGTCAGTCGTTCTCCGTGTTGCAGAAATTGTCATCCAGCGAAGGGCATACGCAGATACCGTCAACAGTCGCCTTTAACACTAGGTTTACGGGCATGTCTCGCACACCTATTACTAGCGACGCTTGTTAAATCGGCGACGTCTAAAGGAAAGCAGATATTTTCCTTAAAGAAGAGCGATTAATCTAACCCTTAATTACGAATTTGTAACAACCAATACGAATATTTAAATAAAAACTTCACAAAATATCCCATCTTTATATTTATTTCTAATATAAATTAGAAATAATAGAAATGTAAAGAAATACATCAAAAATAATAAAAAGAAATGTAAATATACAAATATGATGTGAAGTCTTCGTTTAAATATCAGCAACAATGTAAAAGGGAACGTTTGAAAAGCACTTTTCAATTCGTTCGTGTACTTCTGTGAGTCACTGTTGGTAGACATTTGATTATTTACGCGCAAATAGTGGTGTATCTCGCTGTGAATCATGCTCCTGTCCCGACATTTATGATATTCTAATGACTCTATCGTTACATCAATTTTTTGAACGACACTGTTATCAGATGCCGGTGTATTTGTTGAACAAGACTATTTTGTTAGCTGGCCATCACTATATCGTTACAAGTTTCTGCTCCGACTTTGTAGATCGTGCCGCCGCGGTATATAAAATCGACGAACGCAATGGAAACACATATTTCACCCGTACTCAATACAGAAGAGACAACCACATCTTTTGATAGCTGGTTAGATATGGTCTATAGTTGACTAACACGACACTATTGTATACCGTAATAAGGTGACGCAAAACTATTCGATATTGTACCGAGGTACATTTTGATTTGTGTGCGTTTGAACAAAGTAATCTGATCGATGATTAATAATTGTAACCAGATAGCAGATTTTTCTGGAAAATAATTTTGATAAGTTGAAAATATTGTAATATACTGTCACCATATTTATTATATTTATTATTGGTTATTTATTATGTTTATTAATACGTATTATTCGTCAGACATCGGCGAACAACAATTATTGTAATTTACTATGGTAATCTTTAGTTTGTATTTTGCTGTATCTGTAAAATTACTGTGTACATTGTCAGTGATTTTCGGTTAACGTTAATTAAATTTCTGATCTTGGTGAACGTACGCAAACGTCTACTTTGGCTGATTGCAAAGCATTTCCGTTTATTTTCTGTGTAATTTGTATGAAAGAGATATTTCCATTTACGGAGGTTTGAAAATTGGTCCCTTTTTTAATGGTATAATATTACAGTCTAATATTTAACTTTCTAAGCCTGAAATTTTGTTATATAGCTTTAATGTAATTTTCATAATTCAAACATCAAGCTCTTTACAATAAACATATTTTAAAAGTCCAATTTAACGCTGCGTGTACTTAACAAAGAGGTCAAAAGACATGTCTAAAGATTTAACACGGTCGCTGCCAGCGTTACTGGTATATATAATTGTATAATTGTATATATTACAATTTTAAATAATCATATTCACAAAATTAATTTCATATTGTTCGCGTGACATATAAAATCGTAGCCGTGGAAATAAAATAATTTAAAAACAAGGAAACATTCTGTTAGCATGATAGAGTAATATGTTTTATGCCGATAAAACCGTTGTATCGTACACTGTGGCTACGTGTATTAGTGCATATTTCTTACACCTTTCTATCGGAACTTTAATATTCCTTTGCACGTATACCATAGTACTCGAAAGATATTGGAAAGTTTAAGTGAAAACTGATTTGCATTTTTCGATATGCTTTATTCAAATATATTTCAGCGAAGAGATTTTCAGAAGATTCTGTAGCGCAATATACTATATGTAATACATATGTATTGGCAATACAGAAGAGCACTGCTTTGACACAATTCAAATATTCTTGCTCTGCTTGAAAACTGTTCGCATGGAAGCCTTAAAACCGCACTATTTCGATTTATCATACCGGCATTGAATGCCTTATCCTTCTATTGCAGAAATAAGATAGAAAGATATTACTAAAAAATAACAACAACGGTAACAATAATTTACGTTCGAAAAACAGTGATCATTAGACTACAGATCTTTATGGAAGATAAAAATTGTGTAGCCTAAATGCAACGAACGAAGTCTACGGTAACAACCATTTTTTTCCATTATTGCGAAAAATAAAAATCATCATCTTCGCGCTAGATTTTGATACGAAGCCTTTCAGCTGCTGAAAATGTTGTACTACAGGCTTAATGCTAATTAGGCCGCTCTCGTTTTCGTCGTGTTGCTTACTTTGATCGGGACAAAACTGTGATAATTTGTTTGCACATGGAATTATGTCGGTAATTTATGCACGAGCACCGAGAACGAGTACATAATTCCCGATATCCGAGAATCGTCAGAGAATCTGAGAGATGATTTAATTTAAAAAATCAGTTTATTGTAACATTTGAACTCGAGGCATGGTTCAGTTACGAGAACTAAGAAATCAATATCCTTCTACGTCTCTACAATGTGTCTGCATGTAGCGAAGTTATGACGTACTCGCTGCCAAGGTAACTAAGGACCTATAAATTAGATCGTTAAGAGCGATTAATCGAAAAGTTGCTCTGCTTGATCTCCCACTGATTTCGCGTGTGCCAGAAAAAAATCAAACTGAGCACACACTAGCAATGAATATTTCATTTTATTCCCGGAAAGCTCGCCTTACGAACATAACAGCTTTTCACGAATATAAGCTAATTATATCGCGTACAATGTTTTATGGATAAACAAGGCGCATGGGAACAATAATCTTATTAGATCCAGTTACTTTAGCGCCGACATTAAACCGTGCTTTTCTTCCTCATTCTTTAATCATTTTTGCAATCGCTGGTGATTTTTGCCATGCAATTTTCTCATTCTAATTATGTAAGTCGCAACGGTTTCTGTACGACATGCTTGTTTTTAGATAAAGGATATTGTATGCTATACAGTTTGTTTCTTTCTTCGGAGTCTTGTAATCTAGTTACGATTAAACTACGGATTTTTATTTTGAACCATTTTTTCCACATCCAACATCAATGCGAAATCTCCCGAAAATCTTTCATAGATACGATTCTGTACATTTTAACTGTCATACGATAACAGTTTGTTCCAAATTATAGTTTACTTGTGACGATAACACCTATAGGGAAAAGTTGTTCAAAACGATGATCTCGGCAACATACTTTACGGTTATGATTATCGGAGCTAAGTCTGCTGAATCTAATATTTATCCTGTTCTTTTTACCATTTAAGTGCGTTCTCAACTATATACATATGCTCGAAATCGTAATAAACGTTATGCCTTTTCCTAACAAAACCAAAGACGATAACTCTCATAAATCTCGAATCGGTGTGGCAGGAATTAGTTTCTAATGATACCGAGAGCGATACCAGAATTTATAACTGGAGGGAAATCCGCCGCGTTACCAAATTCTGCCAATTAGAGGACACAAGGAACATTTAGGCCGAGCTAACAGGATATTACGATTTCATAGGATAACACTGCCGAAGCTAAATGTCTCGAATGTAAATAAAATTGATTAAAAGATGTTAAAGTTCCTATAAAATATAATATATGTATATATACATATGAAAGCTTCGTGTACGCGCCGCTAAGGGTCGGACGCGTGAGGAACGACGCCACTGACGCGGAAAAACTTAGAAAAGTAATTTCTAACCTCAAACTGTGCGATATGAATTAATATAATAAAATTAATAATAAATTAATAAACTCTAATTTTAGACGAATCCATTGGCGTTTCCTTAATCCTACACACAAAGAAGAAAGAAATCGAAAACATATTATACATGTAGGATCGGGCTTTAGGTGATTGACTCCCGCAATATCGCAATGTCTTAATAACGAAAAAAGCAACTTTACTAATAGAATAAAATATGAGAGATATAGAGATACAAAAACGAAATACAATTATTAGCTATTCACCGCAGCTACGACCGATCACAACTGAGGATCGCTTCGGCGATCCTCTCCGCGTTACCGCTGATCGCTTTCCTTTGTTTTTTCCGCCGAGCGCAACACCCGGCCATCCACCAAGTCACCGCGCTCGCGACATCCTACATACATATATATAAATTGTTTATAAATTATATAAAAATAAGTCGAGTTTTCCTTCCTGACGCTATAACTCCAGAACGCACGAACCGATTTCCACGGTTTTGCATTCGTTGGAAAGGTCTCGGGCTCCGTGAGCCCGAAGTTTATAGCAACCAAAATTCTGGAAAAATTTCAGCAGGAAAACAGGGAAAATCATTTTTCACATACAGCGCCATCTCTGATACATAGCATGTACCACAAACCAATATGGTTTATAAAACAAAAAAAATAACTTTTCTTCATCTTTTAATCCCCAAACGAAATGTTACAAAAAACGAAGCCATCTGGTGGCGAAACGGAGTTCGCCAGGTTTGCTAGTTGTTTATAAATATGTTTCCAGCAAATGGATTGGGTCATTGTTTTCGCTCTGCATGAAATTGAAAATATATACGATGGAAACTGTTACATGGTACAACCATACATTCGATGTAATTTTCCTGGTAAATCTGTCAAATCTGTTTTAATTTTCATTTATAATAAAAATTAATTTCTAAATATTTTTAATATGTATAAATAATTAATTTCGAGTTGTCCTCTGTCTCGTAATTTGATCTGCAAATTTTATCTAGATACTGTAAAAATTCTTACCCTTCTTTCAAGAAACAATCGACATTTGTTTATAATTTTTTGCATTATGAAGTGAGTGAAATATTCCCTATGTGCACTTAAGTTTGTAACAGTTGTGATCCTCTAAACATAATAGATACATAATAATAAATGTAATGTCAATTTTTTATTCCAGTAATATTTTGTAATAGCTTAATAATTTTGTAAATTTAATTGTAGCAATTATCATATAATAATAATGTCCGTGTAATTTACAGAACGTACTTGACGCATATTCAAATACTCCTTTCAGAGTTCACAAGGAAGATCATCATCAAATTAAACCCTTACCTTATTGGGTGTGTTAAGAGTATGTTTCAGCCACCAAATCCCATGCCTGAAATGAATAAAAGTTATAATTAAATTACGCTCTTGTTTAAAATAAAATTGTAATAATTTAATCGTGCTTTAACACGTTGACGACTTGACCCACCGGTGGGTCATACGTGTCAGACCCGTGGGCTGCGTACATTTGTTTATTTTGCTTGCATTTCAAAAAATAGATACTACAAAATAAGTTTATGTTATTTTATCTGAACATTATAAGCAGATATTCAATAGTGAAAACATAGAAATTTAATATTATAAACTTAACATAATTATTTGATTTTTGTAAATTTCGGGCGCCGACTCGCAGAGAAAATTGTGCATATTGGCGCAGGCGTCAACGTGTTAATTACGTTAATCCGTTTGTACAACATATTCACCTTTTTGCAAATAAAATGAATCCTCTCGCTTGTTTCATTTCTGCTTTTGCAAATTAAATTCACCATTGGCAGACAAAATAACTCTTTGACAGATAAAAAAATTTAATATGAATTTATATACTTGGTACATTGTTTCACTAACTTCATAAAATTATTTACGCAACAGTATGCAATTTTTATATATATATATATATATAAAAAGGGAATATGATCTACGGTGCAACATCTGTATGTATTATCCAGGTAATAATGAATTAAGATTAAAACTAGAGATCCAGATGTTAATTAATTAGTAGAGAATTTACACGTATGCCTGTGTCTAGTATCGGACTTCCAGTCGAGTAGCGATTGAGGCGTCGTAAACCTCTAGATCCAACGCGACAGTCAATGAGACGGTTGAGCTCTCATGATTCCCTTGGGCCCTTTACCTCTGCTGGCCACTTCAGGGTTCAATTTCACCCCCATACAAGAACCATGGGTGGTCGCCTTAACTTCGTAAATGACTGCCCACGTTTGGAAATTCATTCCCTTATTTATTGACCATATCACCGACCCAAAGAAACACTTATTTTATAAGGTATTCTACCAAAATCTGCAAACCTCGACCTTTTTATCATTTGTAAACATATGAAATTCTTACGGCAAAAATTTGCGTAGTACTGCATGAACTAAATTGTAACTTAATCCTTGAATAAGGATAGTTATTTCATAACAAATGGATGTTAATAATAATAATAATAAAATAATCGTCTAAGGACACATATACCATACGGAGGTCATTAATTTCGATTATTTGCATTACTGAATGCTAAAAGTAATTGAGATTAGATGGAAAAATATGTCATCTGAAAAGCAAAAGTAATTCATATTAAAGTATATAAATGTTGATACATTTAATTGCAATTTACTTTAAAACATAAAAATATTCACAAATTAAATTATAATTTATTTTGAAATGTATAAATATTCATAAATTAATGTACGAATTACTTTATTGGTCATATTTTTATGAATATTACCCGTATTACGCAAGCCAGTACCACTATATGAATTCAGTGATGTAAATTCATTTAGAGAAGAAACAGACCAAGAAGCAATAGGTATACAATCGTTCCGCTTCTTAGGAAATTGTCCTACATTCTACATTGCTCGGTTTGTCTTTCAGAATTATTGGAGTTGAAAAACAGCCGCGACCCAGAAATAACATTGAAGAGGACATCTACTAATAAATAAATTGTGTGCGAAATTTATGATCAAAATGACTTGTTGTCCCTTTTTAATTTTTCAATTCTTGCATTTCCACAACCAAACACAATTTATCTTTCCCAACCCGAATTCACACAAGGACGTCCGTCGAATATTTTAAAGAATAAATCACGACGCATTGCTACATTATTGTTTAATTATATTACATTCACACGGCCATCGAATATTCTCCGATCGTGTGGCCACAATCGCGTGATAAATATTTAAATCTGATTGCAAATTGAAATTGCGAGATTTCAGAATCTATTTTCTGCATTCCGCCTCTCATGTTTACAGATAAGCATACGTGCACATGGCATATACGCAATATGTCCGATTTAAATGTACTTAGATGCAACTTTGAAGAATCACATTTTCGATTGTGAAGACTTCTATTTTTATTCAAGCATTGTTATTGTAAATATAACTTTGGAATGGAGGAAAATTGAATTAGTGATTCGTATTCGTTTTCCAAGATCTAAGTTCTAGGATCTGTTCATTATACAAAAATTAATTAGCATTAATATTATATTTTACTTAAGGAATAATAAATGTACCATTTTGTTGTATGACATTCTGCCATTTCTTTTAGTAAGACTTCACCTTTTAAAGGATTTCTCCATTTTTACAAAAATTCAAAGAAATGCATGTTCATGTTTTATTTTTGATAGATTTCTCAATTAAAAGAGTTTTAGAATGTTCGAAATAAATGAAGATTAGCACTCAATCCAACGATATACAGCAATATCTTCCGACACATTGTTAAATATGCGCAAAAACGTAGATTAAAGCACTGAAAAAGGTAGAAAGTGTACGTGATATTGAATCTATTCTGTGATACATTTTGAAATCGATCCAAAATATCTCTTAATAGACGGATCATTTCTCTTCAAAGTCTCGATAAATTGAGAAATATTCTCCAACATAATTTCAAATCTTCCCATAATCCTAAATAAATCCTTCCTAAGGAGCGATATTCCAGCTTTAATTTGAACCCATGGAAATTCGAGGCTCCCTGTGATATTCCATGTGACCAAATTATATTAAACCAAATGAATTCAAATGAAGTGCAACGCTAATAAGAATATTTTTAAGAACAGTAGTGAGAGAGAGAAAGAGAGAGAGAGAGAGAGAGAGAGAGAGGGAGAGGGAGAGGGAGAAAATAAGCCGAAAAACGGATTTTTTTATCATTTAAAAAAAATGTCGAAATAATAATTTTCTTATCATTTAAAAAAATTTAGAAATAATAATTTTTTTAACTAATGTATTGTATACTCATTCTTTAAAAAACTAGTCGGTGTAGCACCTCAAAAAAGATTCAAGTCACTTGGATCAAGTTTAGAAAAATTATTCCATTTAAAAGTGTGCTAACCCTCTTTCCTATGCGAGTGCACGTATATAAGTGAAAGTTGAACGACTACAACAAGTATTATAACAATTTCGCAGAAAATGCATTGCACACATCAATAACTATAGTTTTGTAACACGCGAAAACATTTGGATGGTTCGTTTTATCTGGCGTACAGAATTCGTCGAACCATGTGCAACATGATTACCACTTTTCCCGGGCTCTTCGAAATAGATTGCATCCAACAAAATTCAATAACGATAACGAGAATTGTGAATTCATTGGAAACGTTTTTCGAAGTGTTCAACAAATTGTTGTGAACAAACGCCATGTGTGAACGAAAATTTGTCATATGAAAATGATGTTGATTGTTGCATACATAGTACTCAAATTTTTATTACCAATCTTTGTATGAAAGTAAGCTATGCTGAGTTTAAAGAAAAAGTAAATTCGAGACAGAGAAATCAACTTTAAGGACTATGTATGAAAAGTTGAGTAGAAATACCTACTGTAAGTAGAAATTGGCAATGTAGACGAAATCAGGGGCAAAAAATAAAGACAAAAGTTCAGGCTAACGAATTTGCGTTGACAACATTGATTTTGAAAAAATTATAATTTAAAATCAATTGAGTGTGCAATTACAAAGCACCGAGTAATTAAATTACATTAACTACGAATTATGGTGAAGGTGGATAAAATTACAAATTAGGAAATAATACATTATTATGTAATGAGACAAAGATGAATGCACGAAAAGAAAGCATACAAGTTCCAATACAATTTCATAATGATAATTGCACTATGCATGACTATCTCATATAATATTTCATATAATAATAATTTATTCATTTCATATAATAATATGTCATATAATATTTTTTTAATTCATGTTTTTTTATGACAACAAATGCGAATATCCTTTAATTCTCAGACATAATCGTTTTCCCAGTAAAGTAACTGTGACATAAGCATACAAAAATTAGAACAACATAAAAACATAACAACCCACATTTTTGTACTTCGCAGTTGCAGTTTAAACTGGTAAGATTTTCGCAGTGGAACCTGCTACAAAACTGCAATTGATGCTAACCGTATTCAAAGAAACTATAAATCAAAGCCACGAGACCATATACTTTGATGTACTATATGTATATGCTCAATGGAGTTGCCATTTGGGTTCGCCATGGATTCGAACTCCCTTGGGAAACCTGGCCAATGATGTGTGCGCGCATTCACAGAAAACTTGAGCATACATTATAGGTATGCCATTCGTTACATGGGCTGAATGGAGTAACCTCGTGATACTTGTGCATAGGAAACACTTAATACTAAGTTTACGAAGCGTGTCAATTTGACGCACTTTCAATTTCTAATAGAAAAATTTCGAAATTGGTTAGATTTATCTCTTGTTACACATACTCACAATTATCCATTTAGCTAGACAATCACATATTAGTATTCGCTCTTATATTGGGAGTACAAATTAGTTCGGTCCGTTTTTTTGTGGTGGAAAATGCATTTATTTCAAGAACAAAATGATTTAACAGATTAATCAAAGTATTGTCCATCGCTGTTTACTACTTTTCCCCACCTCTCAGGCAATTTTCGAATTCCATCTCAAAAAAATATCTCGTCTTTTGAGGTGATCCAAGTTACAAGTCAATTTTCGATTTCTGCGAGAGAAGTGAATCTGTGACCCGCCAAATCGTGCTGCATCTGCCGGAACAACCAGTAATCAGAAGGAGCAATGTCCGGCGAGTACGGCGGGTGTGGTAAAATATCCCACTTGAGCGTTTCCAAATAATTTTTAACAACTTTTGCGACATGAGGCCGAGCGTTATCATGAAGAAGAATGACCCAATTGTCATACGGCACCCAATTGCCTTGCTTGTGAATCATTCCCATGGACTCCTCTTGAGTTTCACTCGGATCTTCATCGAGTAATGCCTCTAATTGTTTGTCTTCAAATTTTTTTGACTGCCCAGAGCGAGGCTTGTCTTTAACGCGAAAATCACCATTCTTAAAGCGTTGAAACCATTCCCTACATGATTTATCAGTTGGAGCATTGTCACTGTAGACTTGAACAAGCATTCGATGTGCTTCAGCTACACTTTTCTTCCAATTAAAGCAGAAAACTAAAATCTCCCGCAAATGCTGCTTAGTTAACACAAAACTTGACATATTCAACAGAGTAAAAAACAGGTGTATTAAATGAAACTCGAAGCAATATAAACTGAATGTTATTGGCAGATATCTAATCTCTCAGAAACAATTGAAATCAGTTGTTACTATGAAACACTCATAACAGTTAGAGCTATCTTTTGAAAACGGACCGAACTAATTTGTGCTCCCAATATATTTATTATATATAGTATTTACGCGTCGATATATAATTTCGTTTTTACGTAAAATATTAAATGAATATTTATATTCAAGAATACCTCGAATAACAATTCATTGTTAGTATCATATTTATTTGACTTATGAATTGTAAATTAACGTGATACAATTTGGAATGAAATCAAAATATAAAGAAATTATTTTATTATAATCAATAATGCCTCTTGATATATGTTAAAATACGAACAACATTTCGTTATTTTTATCGATATTTTTTATTATTATTGTTATTATTATCATAGATATTTATTGATGATATCATTGTCCACAGCTTATCGAAATGCAAATTTGACGGTGCACTGTGTTGCAAGCAATTTCTTGCACTTCTCTGCGTACGCACGCATATAATAAACTACGAACGTGACTAGTTTTAATTACACTTTATCTGTGGCTGTATGAATAATCATGGAACGATAGCACGGAAATGTTGAGAAGCTTGGAACCGGACCACGCCCGACATTTCCTGACCCGTGCCGACCTTTCAATTTCCCGATAATTTCGATTATCCACACATTTCTAGTATTTAGGTTCGTTAACAGGAATAGAGAGTGTCGTTCATTTAAATGATTGAAATCATTGAAATTGCGCTCGTGCAACATAATACAACGGGAATACTGTTTTCGTTGTAACTCGTGCGTCTATATATCTTTTCGCATACAATGAAAGTTTGTAGGTACACGGATCTTATATTTTCACCTTATTAATTATATCATTTTCAGTATTAATTATCTGTCATATTTATCTTTCACATTTTTATGTCGTTTCTCAAGTTTTACAGTAAATGCATAAAATCCGCAGCGCAGTTATTAGATTACTGTACTGAATTGAAACGGAGGCATATTTTTACACGAACAAAGAAGTTTTAAATCGCATAGACTTTACGAAAGTCGAAACTATATCTGAATATTTTATGCATACACGAGAGCTTCCATCTCGAGGGAATTGTATGATGTCAGTTTTCTATTCATAACTATGCAGAAACAAGTTCCAAAATTAATTTATAGTTCTCGAATGACATACAATGTAATTGTGAATGTTTGTTTACCTTTTGTGAACCGTGTCACGTGATACACACAGGTGATACACACACGCGATACACACACATGATACGCACACGTGATACACAAATATTCGAAAAGTACTCTGAAACAATTTATTTTCTATTGCAGTTGACTTTGGATGACCTTGAATGACTTTCATAATAGGTCATTGTATTCGTCTTGAAACACTCTATCAGAATATAAATAAAGACACTTACTGTTCTATTTAAAAAAACAGAATTGACCTTCATATGTCCTTGACGCCTCCACCTACAGAAAAATTGGTATTACCAGATGATGAGCCCCCCCCGATACCAAGTAAATTTGGTCTAATGCATTTTCTTCTATCTTCAAAAACAAGCGAGATATTCAGGTGACCTGTTTCAAATGCCCCATCCTGTATAATGAAAATTTTAAAAATGCATTTAATATTTCTTGGTAACTTATACCCATGCTGAAAATTTCATGGAAAAAATAACAGTTTTTATACATGTTTTATTCCAAGTGATAGTAAATTTATAAAAAAAAGTATCAGTCATTGCACAGTGGACTAGTCTCTCTAACGTTGACAGAAAAATTCAAATCATTTAGACCAGGTTTAAAAAAGTTATAACACTTTAAAGATGTTGACTCAATTTTTCTCCCCACTGCACGTGTTGGATGTAATAATTTGGTGTTAATTGAATTCGTCCGCCCGCCGTGGAAACATTTTGCGTTGACGAGTTTATACGTCGCTTTATCAATCCTGCATAAATATTCGAATAAAAGTTAAATTTTTAGTGTTTTCAAGACTGAAAGAGTTTTGTTACATTTATTTTATAGAAAGCTTGTTACAGATGATAAGAAATAAGTAGGTCTAGACTGCGGATCTTTATGCGAAACAAAAATTCTCTACATCTATTATAAACGACAGAAGTCGCTCTTTGAATCGCTTTAATAGAACGAAAATAATACATTGATACTTGTCTATTCTTTCAAACTTTCGAATATTTCGAATCGCAGCTACACATTGTTGTCACAAACGCATAAAATCCGCAATCTGGTAATCTCTATTCGAGAGAGCATTACTTTATCAAATCGTACACTTTTAAAAGAAAAATTCTAAAACTGACCGTCTCGCTATGCGATACGTTTTTTCACCTATCGATCCACTGTGCTCACGACCGTGTCACGGTAGTTACCAACTCATTACTTCGCCATTCGGAAATATTCCTTTTGCAGAGGAACTTACTTTTTAGATGGAAGTTCAAGGAGAACGTCCTATATTTTTCAGAATATTAAATTGCCGACCACAACATGAAAATCGCTTCAGGAATATCTGTTTTTACGCAGGTATTTCAATACCATTTTTAAAGCAGAAACGACGGTGTAACTATAAAAAAATTCACAAGCACTAACGAAACAATGAACGTGTAATTAAAAATGTTTTCAATAATACGCGAACTCGAATAGTTATCCAATAAATTGGATTCGTTGCCTTTGCATATCAATAAATAACAGTTATTAATAATAATAATTTTTCAGTGTTAAAAGGAAAGAGAAGATGCTGTATTAAAAATATACTAATATTCTACCACCCCCCCCCCCCCCGGTCGCCACCTTGTCGTGGTGGGGAGGCTCAAGGTAAGGTTCAGACGGAGTGGTGAAAGCTAACGGCGACCATAGATCATACCGTAAGCCTATGGTCATGTTTTACAGGAACGGGGGTCTTGCCTTAACCGGCAGGACGCGAGGATGACAACTTCTATAAAAAAATCCCTAGCCTCAAGCAGCGTTGCGCGGTGAGGAGGGCGCGTCTGTCCTTAGCGGCAGACGTGGCTGGTGGGAGCACCAGTCTTTAGCGGACAACCCCGGAGGCACCTGGCGCACCCCCGGGTGTATTAGCCTTCCCCGGGTATGGCGGCTCTGCCAGGGGTGACATCTTTTCCGACCCCACTCATGGGACTCATTATGGATTGTTTACTTTTAAAAAATGAAAATGACGAGGAGGGTGGTAGTGAAGCGAGGGAGGCGGTGGGGGAAAAACCCTCATTGTCAGGCCGACCAGCCTGACAAGAACGGGCAGTCAACGGTCCGCAAGGTCCGCAAGTCAAATTCCGCAAGGTGCAGCGTAGCGCACACATTGAGGGCTGTTGCCCAAGTCACTCGGGCAGCAAACGCCGAAATGGCGACAAGGGCAGCCTCCAACGCCACGGCGGCGTTGGAGACCGAAAATGCCTTACTAAAAGGCCAGATAGCGGAGCTGATGAAGGAGGTTGTCCGGCTCCGCCAGGTAGACGAAGGGAGACCGGCGGAAGAAATGCCGCCGCCCCCGACGCCGACTGTGGCGAGATCGCCAGCAACGAGAGCGAAATCTCAGCGGGCATCGGAGGCGAGCCGGCTCATGGAGCAGATCGGCCCTATGATAGACGCCAGATTGGCGTCTTTTATAGCGTCGGTCAAGAGGGAGCCCGCTCCACTGGCAGTGGCGCCGGCTGCGAAGCCCGCGGTCTCCGCGGCCTCCGCAATCACACCCTCGCCGAAAATGGCGAAGGGTGTGATTAAGAAAGCGAGAAAGGAGAAGAAGCGAGGTGCCGTAAGCGCCGAGCCGCGGAGGTCCGCAAAGGCGGCCCCCACCAGCGCGACGCCGGCCCACAAAGCCCAACCTTCACCTCCCCGCGGTGTGGGCCGGTAACATTCTTACACAAGAAGATTGGCGAACGAAGGCCCTGGCACGGTATTTGCTGGGGGCAGTTTAGCGTGAATCTCGTTGACCGTCATCAGCGTTAAGAGTAAAGGGAGTCTTAATACCGATATACCTATCTACATTATTATAGTACGTGATCGGACAGTGGCTGGGTCCGTCACTTTAGCTGGAGTATTATGCCCTACCATCCCGTTGGTGCGTGAGAAGGTGCTCGACACCCGCCACCAACGGACTAAATCAATATTCGATATAAAAATTATGCTGGGTTTTATTTATGGATTCAGACCGTCTATAGCGAATGTACAGAAGAAGCCCTCCCTGAATTGGGTTATTACTATAACTATAAGAGGGCGCACATAGGAGCAGAAGACTACCGGTGGGTGACAGTGGTGCAGTCACTCACGAATATAATCGCTGTAGATAAAGAGGCATGAGGGTGTCAGTAAAAGATGTCCTTCCGCCGACATGGAGGCAAGACTGGGAGCTCTGGACTTGCGAAGTGGACCAACCCGGCACCTTTGCAGGCGGTATTACCGCTGCTTTTCTATCTGTAGCTGGAAACATTTTGTTTCCAAGTGCGTATGCCCGTAGTGGCGCGGAAGCACACCAGAGCCACCCTCTAGGTGGCCTGGTTGAAATTAACACCAGCGCGACGCCCATACCGCCGCCTCCACCCTCAACGGAGGTATCGGGTCCGCCCGTGGAAACATGGGCAAAGGTTCTGGGCCGCAAGGCCAGGAGGACGGAGGCGGCGGTCCAAGTCGCCGTTGTAACGGCAAGGGTTAAGCGACAAAGTAAAACGGCTGGGATTCAGAAGAAGATGGCCGGTACCCCCCCCCCCCCCCCCAAAAAAAAGGGGCCCCACCCACCACGACGCTCTTCCGATCGGGGGGCCGTAGCGAAGCGGTACCGGCGGGGGGGGGGGGGGGCTACCTATGCGGAGGCGATGAGGATGGCCAGGGATAAAATAAACCTGGCCGACCTGGGCATCGCCTCCGTTAAACCCAGGAGGGCCGTAACGGGGTCCCTAGTTTTGGAGGTATCGGGCGTCGAGGGTCTACGAAGGCCAACGCCCTAGCGGCCAAAATGGCCGAGGCACTGGCAGGGACGGGGTTGCGGGTCGTGAGGCCCACAAAGAGGGGAGACCTCAGATTTAGGGGCCTTGTCGACTCTGTCACCCCGCAGGAGGTAGCGGCAGTCGCCGCGAAAATCGGAGGGTGCCGTGTGGAGGAGGTTAAGACCGGAGAAATCCGGTCGTCCTCCTCCGGACTGGGCACCCTATGGGTCCAGTGGCAGCCGCAAGGAAACTTACGGTCGCGGGGAAAGTGACGGTTGGTTGGACCCTGGCGACCGTAGAGGCCCTGAGCGCCCGGCCTCTTCAGTGCTACCGCTGCATGGCCATGCGCCCCGCAAGGCAGCGGTGCACCGCCGCCAAGGATCGGACCGGTCGGTGTTATGGGTGCGGCGAGACTGGCCACAAGGTCAGCGAGTGCAACACCGCGCCCAAGTGCCCGCTGTGCTCTTCAGCGGGCAAACCAGCCGGGCACCGCCTCGGCAGCCGGGCGTGTCCCGCCAGCGCGAGGGGAGGTCAGCGGCCCAAGACGGGCAGAAGGAGGGGGGGGGGGGGGGCAGCGGCCCCCTCTTCCGCTGTGGCAGTAGTTGCAGGAGTGCCAACTCATGCACCCACTGCTGCCACCAGCGAAGATGGCGGGCCGACAAGGCCCCGAAGGCCGCCGAACACACGGCGACCATGGATTTAGAACAGGCAGTGTAATGGGGCCCAATTATACAGGGCAACTTAAACTGCTCGGCCAGCGCGCAGGACCTCCTGCACCAATATCTGGTCGGGCAGGGTGCCGGGTTGGCCGTCGTGGCGGAGCCATACAGAATACCCGAAAATCCAAATTGGATAAGGGACTCCGTGCCGGCTCCGTCGCTATTTTTTGGGCAGGGCAGCCGGGGTTTCCGCCGCTATCGCTCATTGAGCCCGGGCAGGGATTCCTGGCTGCCGACTGGGGAGGAACCGCGGTGGTGGCGGTGTACGCACCCCCCAGATGGCGCCTCGGGGAGTTTAACCGGCTTCTGGAGGGGCCGGGGATCCTGGAATGGGCGGCGGGACTCGAGCTGTGTTTGCTTAACACAGGCTTGGTCCATACGTGCATGCGGAACAACGGGGGCTCTATAGTTGACCATTCATGGGCAACGCCCCCGGCTGCGCGCCGTATCATGGGGTGGAGAGTGGCGGTCGAAGCCGAAACGTTGTCGGATCACCGATACATCGTGATCGACCTCTCCACTGAAACCCCCCGTCGTCGCCCTAACAGCGACAGTGGGGGATCGCCACCACCGCGGTGGGCCCTAAAAAGCCTCAACCAGGACGCTCTGATGGCGGCAGCCCACGTCGTGGCCTGGCCAACTACATCGGCCGGGCCTGTCGACGGGTAGGTGGAAGCATGTTGTTTCCGAGGCGTTATGACGTCAATCTGCGACGTCGCTATGCCCCGGGCCAGGGTCCACCCGAGGAAGGCGGTGTACTGGTGGTCGCGTGCGATTGCGGAGCTACGCATAAACTGCGTACGCGCGCGGCGCCAGTACACCCGAGCTCGTCGACGACGACGCCCCGATGCGGAGCGGGATGCACAGCTGTATGGGCAATGCAGGGAGACGGTGGTTGCTCTGCAGCTGGCCATCGGGCGAGCGAAAGCCCAGGCATGGAAGGACCTCCTCGACTCGTTGGATCGAGATCCTTGGGGGCGCCCCTATCGTATCGTTATGAGACGATTTCGTCCCTGGGCGCTTTCTATTACGGAGAGCCTTGACCCCCAGCTACTCGGGAGGGTCGTGGACGCCCTGTTTCCCCTATGTGTGGAGGCGTCCCGGCCTTATCCCGAGACGGAGGATCACGCTTGGTCCTCCGAATTGGGGGTCACCGAGGAGGAAATGGCTAGGGCTGTCATATGGCTCCGGGGCAAGAATATTGCTCCGGGACCAGACGGAATACCTGGCCGCGGCAGGGTGCTCGCCATGAGCGTCCTGGGGATGAGGCTTATGGCCCTTTATATGGCACTACTGAGGTCGGTGACATTCCCCGACCTCTGGGAGCTCAGTCAGATAGTCCTATTAAAAAAGGAGGGGAGGCATCTGCCCCGCGATAACCCCGATCTGGTGGTCAGCAAGTTGAACTTCCGAGAGGGACGGTCGACGATCAACGCTTTCGACCGCATCAAGTCCCTCTCGGAGGGGGCCGTGGCACGGGGCGGGGTGAGCGTGGCGGTATCATTAGATATCGTCAATGCTTTTAACACCCTGCCCTGGTCCGCCATTATGGAGGCACTCCTTGTCTACCGGGTGCCTCCTTACCTGAGGGCGGTTATCGGGGCTTACCTGCGGGACAGACGCATAGGGTACCCTGACCAGTACGAGTGGACACGGAGGGGAGTTGAGCGCGGGGTCCCATAGGGGTCCGTTTTGGGCCCACTGCTGTGGGATCTCGGATATAATTCCGTCCTGGAGGTCCCACTCCCTGACGGGGCCACTACAGTCTGCTATGCAGGCGACACTTTAGTGGTCACCGTCGGGGACTCCTTCGAGAGGACCATTCGACGAGCGGAGGTCGCGGTGGCGGCCGTCGTCGCGAGGATCCGCGATCTGGGGTTGAGGATTGCCCATGAAAAGACCGAGACCTCGGTGCAGGGCACCCCAGAGATCGTGTATCCGAGTGGAAGGAGCCTGTGTGGAGGTGAGGTCCGAGATGAGGTATCTCGGGCTGACCCTCGACAGCCACTGGAGTTTCGGGGCGCATTTCGACCGCCTCGTCCCCCGAGTGGAGAGGGCGGCGGCTTGCACGAGCCACCATTTGCCCAACCTCGGAGGACCTCGGGATAGGGTGCGCCGCATATATTTGGGCATGGTACGGTCTATGACCATGTATGGGGTCCCAGTGTGGGCCCCAGCGGTACTGGCTGGCCGGCGTAGGAGACTTAGAAAGCTCCTACGTCGGCTATAAAGGCGGATGGCAATCCGCCTCATTAGAGGTTACCGTACCACGTCCACCGTGGCGGCGTTGGCTTTGGCGGGGAATCTCCCCTTTGAGCTCGAGGCGGTGGTGTGAGCCTACGTATATAGGACCCGCATCGTCAGCCGAGAACGGGGATCCCCGTCGGAGCCGGAGGCGGCCCAAGATCCCGAGCTTCAGGCCCGGCGACTGCCGTGGGCTACATGGCGTGAGGAACTACGAACCCACGCCAGCCAACGCGTTGCCGAGGCTCTCCTGTCACACCTTACCAGGTGGCGGGAGAGGCGGTTCGGAAGGCTCACTTACCGAGCGACACAGGTAATAACTGGCCATGGTAGTTTTGGCCAATACCTGTGTCGCATCAGTAAGGAAGCGACGACGGCGTATCACCACTGCGACGGTGCGGTGGGCTCGGCGCAGCACACGCTGGAGGTGTGCCCCGCCTTCTCAGCTCTGCGCCGAGTCCTAACAGCCGAGATGGGGCACGACCTCTCGCTCCCTGGCGTAATTGGGGCAATGCTGAGAAGCGAGAGAAAGTGGAAGGCGGTGACCTCCTTCTGTGAGCAGGTAATGGTGCAGAAGGAGGCCGCCGGGCGGGGTCGGGAAAGACAACGAATAGCCGACGCCGCCGGTCGTGCCCAGGGCCAACCCTATCCCAGACACCCAGTGGCCTTGCGCAGGAGTGTGCGCAGGGCCCGAAGGAGGTGACCCTAGCAGGCGGTGTGATGTATTTACCGCCGCTTGCCGAGAATGAGGGGGATAAAAAAATTTATTCCCTGTAAATGAAGGGGGGGGGGGGGGTGACAATGGGGATGTCACCCCGGGCGGCCGAG
The DNA here is from genome assembly GCF_028453695.1 of Augochlora pura. Taxonomy (NCBI): domain Eukaryota; kingdom Metazoa; phylum Arthropoda; class Insecta; order Hymenoptera; family Halictidae; genus Augochlora; species Augochlora pura. Next base: position 17,597,308 of record NC_135778.1, on the reverse strand, counting down.
ATGTCCAGGGCGGGGGCCCTGGGCATTATAAATGGCCGCCGGGATTTGAGCGGTGCGGGGCGCGGCCCCCCGCTCCACCGTATCAATTGATGAGGGGGAGGGCGTAACCCCCCCCCCCCCGGGACGCGGCCGCCCATCTAGAAAGCGATGGCCGGCCAAGGCGAGGGAGAGCCGCGGTGGTGTTCACCTGAGTTCCCGTGGCTCCCCCTTAAAATTGCCGAAGATGGAACAGCGCCCAAGGTCGCCGTGGAGGTTTTTAGTGGGTCAAAACCCACACTACCCCGCGTCAGACACCCCTGAAGCGGCGTGGGGTGTCTGACTTGCAGATTTTCCTCCACGTAAAAAGAAAAAAAAAAAATTCTGCCATCACATAAAGTAGTAATCTAAAATTAATTAAGTCATAGATTATTCGTTTTTTAAATATTTTCCTCCAAAACTTTGCAATGTAGTTCTGCAAAATAAAGCTGAAATGTATAAAAGCCGATAAATAAAACAATTAATATGTGTTGGTATTTAAATAAATAGACTTTGATGTACCATTCAATTTTTCATTATGTCGCACCAATCGCAAGGTATACCGATTACCATCTTGTTACAAACATTTTTGTAACCCTGCGTATATGTTATATCGTATTTCGGCTAGACTGCAATCTTATGTACGCGTCACATTAACATGAAATTAATGCAAAATGAAATGCATACTACCGGGTCGTAGTCATATAAACGACTGCAAATGTTTCGAAGAAAGGAGAGACGTTTCCGAAATTCCAGGAACATTTCCCTGTAATTTCTTTCTCATTCAGATTTCCCCGAAGTAGCACATTTCTTCGACGTAATTTCCGTTGGTACGCGAGCACTTTATTCCAGGGACCATAACTGTTATAATTAGACTGCAGATTTTATGCATTTATCAGAGAAATGACTATCTGTAATCCGAAATAGTAGAGGGACTAAAAGCATTCAATGATATCGATGCATCACTTTCAAACTACTAACTTTAATTTAAGTCTTTCGCATTCCAAAAATTAAAATAACAATCAGTTTGTTTGAACACACTGCAATCAAAATGAATGTAAAAAATTAGTCAGAAATTAATGGCAAGCAAGTGTTAATCATGTGGTTTTTCGAATAATTTCCCTGAGATTTTGAGGATAATAACTTCGATTGGAATAATAAACACGTTTTTGTGACTGATATTTTTCACAAAATATTACCAAACAACTGTTATTTTCAGTCTTCGCTATTTTCAACAGAAAACAAGTTTTCTCGGACGGTTCAACTTTTGCGAGTTCATATATCTACTAATTCGTAGCTCTTTTCAGCCGAGAGACTGAAAATGCACGGTCCGCAGTAGTTTTTTTATCTCTCCGAATAGGTGGTAATCACTGAACGCTATATCAGTGGAATAGGAAGACGCGATGGTAATCCTCGGGGTTGTGATATAAGGTTGCTTCTATAAGGAGTAAATGTGAATTACCCAGATCTTTCGTACCTTCGAAATTATCACAAGCTTACAGAAGTATGTTAACAGAAGAAATTCATTTTTGTCGTTCTTCCGTTCTGCCTAGTTATCGCATAATATTAATCCACAGAATTTGCTTGATAACGATCAGGATTAGTATCGCTCTTGCGCAATTTCTTGAGAAACTCTCACGTTTTAATGAGCGCGTTTAAAAGGACTCGAAAAATCTACCAGTATGCAAAGTGTTCATAAGCTATTAAGTGAACCATCGACGGTTAATTCGGTTCAAGGCCATTTTCGATCACCTTGCATAGTTACATAGTGTCGTGTCACCAACTTAACCTGCGAGTCTAGCGCGCGTGAGAGAGAAACGCGAGCACGATGGAACATGACAACAGCTATGTCCATTTGATCAGTAACGCAAGTGTTTCGGCTGGTATTTATGCCTCCCGCCCGCTTGCTTCACGCCGAAAATTTGCAACCAGCTAACGGGAACAAGATCGAAACATTTAAGAAATCTCCCAACATTTTATTCTTGCTGTGAGTGGAGGAACAATTGCTTTATTCGTATTAATTCATTCTCGAGGGTACACTAACAATGGTATGGACCCGATAATTTCCTGCACGCTACAAAACTGAACATATTGCAGTGAAACATTTATCAACGCATATCCCGCGTAAAACCAAAATACACCAGAACTTTCAGCGACGTTTTTCTCTTATTTTTGGGTATAGATTAAACGGCTGTTGTTTAAGTAGAAAAATCTGGGAACCCGCCCCCCTTGTACAACGGGTTGCAACGAAAACGGCAATGCGTTCCTGTCGAGTATTCATGCTGAAATTACACTTCTAACTACACTGTAACTGTGCAAACTCCAACTCGCCGAATCTACATACACGCAACCGGGGAACATCGGGCATGGTCGCGCTGTTGGAACAACCATGGCTTGCAGATTGTTGCTCGAGTGTCGAGCTGTGGGAACACGACCATCGTATTCCAAACTTGTCGTACTAACGGAGACTGTCAGAGGATTTTCCCTTTCCGTTCACGAAGTATTCGGCTTTATGCTACTAAACGATCGATCTCTTTAACATTAAACCTATCCAGTTCTAAAAGTGACTAACCCGCGTGGTTGATCGAGAAGAATGATAAGATTGAATTTATTTAGACTAGTCACGATTTATATTCTAACGTGATTTCGGACAACAACCTCAAAAATTTCACAAAATTAAAGTATTTTATATAATCTGTTGTGTTAAAAATCTTTTTCATTGTAACTTAAAAAGTAAATTCGTAATTATAATTAGCATTATTTCATAATTTTATTGGTATTATTTATATCTGTTTTATAACCAATTAAATATTATGCACATTTATATAATTATATGAAATGAAAGCAGAAATATTTTAGTGTTATATTGTAATAATTCTTCACAAAGAGATACGCTAGATTAAATTGCCTTCACACGCGCGTTCCCTTGAAACTAATAAGTAAGACAAGGGATTAAGAAAAGCGAGTGAGGCCTGAAAAAAAGGAAGCATTCTATTTAAAAAAAAAGAAGCGAACGACTTGCAAAGGCATGAATCCAGTGTGCTAAACCCGTGTAAGAGAACGTTCGTACAATGGGTGTTCATATAACGGAGATTCCACTGTACATTGATTTTGTGACATGTTCGAGGTAGCTAGGTTGGCAAACATCCCATAACACATATCAATAGACCCCTCTGAATGGCCCTACAGCATCCCAGGAGAAAATATCTAAAGAGACCCATGTTTTCCGCTGTTGCTGATGAAAACAACCCTTTTAAAATTCTAGAACACGACCCTCCGTGTAAGGACGGAAGTGCGACATCTGCCGGTTTACACCTGGATCAAGACCCCACATCGCTGGGTACAAAGGCAAACGAGAAAAACATAGCTCCCGTATAGCACTGTCATGGATGAGGGTGTATTTACATAAACGCCATGAACCACGCTCCACTCTCTGTCTTTCAGTGGACCGAGCTTAGATATTCGTCACAAGAGATTCTGCTCACCCTCAGGGCATATCGGGGTCACCGGTATTATATAGTATCTTTTCCGAGCAAGGCGTGCTTACAATTCCAGTCTGGTTTTTTCTTTAAAGAAGAGACCTGAGGCCAGCTCGTCCGTAGACCACTGACACAGAGAGGACGCAACGCTTGTTACGTGTTTAGTACATTATCATACTGCGTTCTTACCTTTCCAGTCTCGACCGCAACTACACCTCCATCGCTGACTCGATAAAGCAGATTCCTTCTGTCACGGGATAATTCGTTACACCTTAATGCGCGTCGTGCTTCTAAAGACAACCAAAGTGTTTAAATCAATTCACGGCTATAGAATTTCAATTTTTATCATTTAGAAATTTCTTTTATCAGCAAAAAATTTCGACTACGGATTGAACAGAAACAATCTCTTGCCGAATATTTCAACTAAAGTATAAAATCAACATGGTATACTTTTATAAAGTTGATTTTATACAGCAACGTGAATATTCACGGAAAAAATATATTGTTTCCCGTTTGACACAGCCAAGTTCAAAACAGTTCTACTAAAGATTAATTTCTTGCACCTGATAAGTTTTCTGTATTAGCTACGTTTTTCATCTGAAAATATACAGGGTGTCCCAGCTTCGGCTGTACAGCAGGAAAGATCATTTTATGTAAAAAAGATTGAAAACAAAGAATAAAGTATCTTTAATTAAAGCTTCGTTATCGCTGAAAATCACTTTTAGTGTTCAGCATTTTCAAAAATACTTTTGCAATAGTAAAGTTAATAACTGAGTTACATTTAAATCCATTCTAAGTCCATCTGAACTATTTCAAACCATAGTTACAAATACGTATTCGCGAACCTACTGAATATTTAAAGTCAATTTTCTCGACAACTGAAACAAAAAAATTGTATTCCTTGTCTTCGATTTGTTTTCTCATATATGATGATCTCTTTCTTGATTGTACCACCGATGCGAGGACCGCTTATACGTAAATGTCTTTCGCCAGACCTCTAATAGCTTCGAAAATTAGGAGAGTGGAGAAACGGCTGCGGTAGTATCTTGGGTAAAGAGGTGGCTAGCCACTAACGTATTCACATTAGGTTAATTTCAATACGACGTCGCGGCGTCTCGATTCCCAGACGTTTCTATAAGAAAATTTAGTTTTTTCGATCCAATATGATTCACGAAATGAAAAATACATGAAGCACGTTGTTTGAACGTCATTAGAATACCTATGTACCTTTAAGAAACAGAGTTTTCAATGGAAAATGAGTGAAACCAACGCATACGTTGCGACTAAGTCACTATACGTATTTATTTACTTTTATTCCGAGATTTCGACCACAAAAGAATTAAATTGTGTTTCGATTTTTAAAAAATAAATCATATTCATGCTATAGTGTAAGCAATTAACAGTGTAAACCACTGATGAGGATTTATATTCTATTTCCTTTGGAATCTCTTTTTTATTTAAAGTGACAACATTGACGGTGACTATGTTATATAAAAATTTGCTGTACCGTATATCGTACTTTCTTTTTTAACAAAAAATATTCAAACTATTAATGAAATATTGATATCTTGTTTAAACATTTTTGACATTAAAATGTTTAAAATAACACGAAATATGTTTGAGAATCTGTTTGGTGGAGGAATCCTGCGTGAACACCTCCGCAACTAATACTTCGCGATATAAACTATCTATCGGATTGTAAAGACGATTACGCTGGGCGACGGAGTAGATTAGTCCCGCTGTCCGTCTAATTAAAGATGAACAGCTGTTTTCCTTTTTAGCGTATAAAATGTATCGCTACAGTGACACGAAGTCGAACTGCAGGAATGTAATAATTGATCGTTGTGTTGCGAGTCCGGATCTTGAAGACTGAACTTGAAGTACTATATAAATATAGACCAAGTTCTATGGTCTAAGGTGGAAGCTGGATGTATCTAACTCGACTCTGGTTGGATGAGGGACGATGTTGAAAATACGTTGATTTGTCGCTATATAAGCGATGATGAATACTTGTTACGAATAATACGGCGGATGGCCAAGAATACTTGCAGATAGAATACAGAATACTAGAAATTGCGAGTTTCGTGCCAGTTTTATAATTTTCCCGAAAGAACGCTCGAACGCGGATTGGCTACCGGTGAGGTGGAGAGGGAAGTCAAAGGGCCCGGCGTGACGTAGGACGGGAAAGCCCAAGCTAGTGACGTAGGTCCCCGAAACCCAAACGAGCGGCCGGCGCGGCCCATCTGGCAACCCTACCATAAACCGGGAAAACTAATTTCGACGAAATCACTTTACAATCGGCTGCATTAATAAACCGATTTAGTTGAAATGCGATTTCTTAATGTGATTTCGCGATATAAAAAGAGCACTATAGTAATAGCCTACTAAATTGAAAAATACGGAATTTGAAGAAGGGCTATAAAGGCGTAATTCCGTTGTAGGACGGAACAGAACAATTTCGTGTAAGTAACACAGTGGCGAACAAAAGTATTGGGATAACTAGCTTTTACTATATATTTTAACATTACTATATTATACATATTGTATTATCATATATTAAATTTATTTATATTTTATGTGTAAATCATTGTATAATAGTAGACACAATAATAATGATAATCTTTCAATAAGTTAATATCAGTCTATTCGTGACGTTCATATACAATTATACATATATAGTAATTAAAAATTGGATCAATTGCTGTATTATGTGAGCTCGTTTTTATTATGAATACGTATAGAGAATATGAGTGATCGAGAGTCTGATGAAGAAGGATAGAGGATGTAATACAAAGGACATCTGGAGGTATGAATATGACACTTGACAACGATGACCAAGGGAGTGGGGTGTCAGTGATGTGCCCAAGAAATATAGCGAGCAATAATCGTATAGTTTAGTGCATAATTTAATTTAACTTTTCCATGTTATTAAATAATTTTTTATCTTTGAGTAAAAGTATACTCTTGTCCTCTTGTCTTCAATTGTAAATGTATAACTGTTACATTAAAGCGGACAAAAATTTAATTTTTTAAAAACTAAGAGTATTATTAAAATACAATTTTCAAATAAAATCTGGAATAAAAAAGCTTTAAATTTGTGGCGGAATATAATTTATAGCGTAAATTAAAACTGAATCATAAATATAAAAGCATTATTTAAACCTTCTCTAACTCGCCTCATCTGGAAATGGTGAAATATCTAATATCAACCTTTTATATGTCTATACTAAGGCTTTTATCTTCATTTAGTATAACTGAATTTTAGCAACGAATTAATATTCTTGCTATCGATAACTGTGATTACTAACAAAAAAACTATTTCCGTCATTCGTAACGGTGATTATTGGCAATCAAAATCAGTTTAAGCAAAATTGAATTGTTATACTTGAATTTTCTCTCGTTTTGGTTGCAACAGTTATGGTCTCTGCACTGCCGGTTCTGTAAGATGGTAGGCAAGTTAGGTAACCGCAACTCACACGGCAGGTGCAAGCAGTCCACCCCGTAGTGTAGGGTTACCGCTGCCACCACTATGGTCGAACTTCACCATCGGCTGGCTAAAGTAGGGAGAATTAAATGCCCTCCTTCTCCTCTGCGGCTTAGAAGACATCGGGGAATAGGATGTGTGGGTTCGGTGAGGCGAATTATCAAATAATTTATTCAACAGATATTAAAATATTATATCTAACTTGATCCGATGAGAAATTAAATGATCTCTCTCTCTCTCTCTCTCAGCCCACCTCTCCCTCTCTCCACCCCATCTACCCCTCATCTTTCTCAGACTGCGCTCAACATATGTTTATCTCTTTTGCGGACACACATTATAATACACAATACAACATTCACTAGATAAAACATCCTGATCATATTATAACCATAAACTACTTAATGACAAAAGTACTAAATGTACTAAATGCTCTCATTCATCAAATTCATTCTCATTCGCACATCTCTGGCAAAAAGTATTCGAAAACCTTTTAAAATGCAACAACTTTTTTAAATCCACCAAATAACTTAAATTGTTTGTTTTTCAAAAGTTTCAAATCGACTGGTCCAATTTTAAACAGATACGGCTGATTTAACAAATAAGTATGTTTCGAACGTAGACGTGCGTTGATATTTACTACGTGGTCTAATATACGCGAAGAATATTGAAACAAAGCAAGAGCAAAATAATGTAGGAGACATATAGTAGCAAAGCTACGATCAAGGTGAGTACCGTTAATTACACGTGGTGAACGATGCTCGGTAAATTGATCGATAATGCCAGCGCAGAGAAACGACATAAAGTTTTAAGCATCGCCTAATGAAGCCATTAATGATACCGTTCATAAAGTTACAGCTGCGACTCAGTGTAGGTTCTCTTTGGCGTAAACCATCGAGCTAAAATTTCCCACAAAACACAGGTGTACAGTACATTACCGTAGCAACTTCTAATACGCTAAAGCGGAAAATGTCAATAAGCGGACCTCAAAAGATAATGATTACGAAAATGTAATGTGGAAAGCAAGTGATACCATTTAAAAGCCTAATACACAGGGTGTCCGAAAAGTGACAATTAACAATCCGGAAATGGGGGATACCTGAGATTATTCCAAACAATTTTTTTCTTTACAAAAATGATTTCTGAGGCATTGTTAACGAGTTATTAACGAAAAACGTAGACCAATGAAAGGCAAGTATCGCTGACGCGAGGCGGTTGAACCAATGAGCGAAACTGGGCTTAGGCGACTCTTGACGCGTCCAAAATGGATGTTGTCATATAATCTGCGATAAATCGCCTAAAAAAAATCGTAGATCACTTCCGTTTGGTTCGTTGGAAAGCTGAAGCTTCCCTCTTAATAGTCATGGTAGTTGTTTCCGCGAGAATAATTTTTACAACTTTTCACGGAAGCTGGAACATGATTCGAAGTTTGCTCGCCTGGACTCTAATAAAAAAAATAGAAACGATAAAAATAGCTTAGGGCCTCTGAAAGAGCAGACTTTCCCCTTTAAAATGAGCCTAGGCTGATCTCCGTGCGATTATTTTGAGCGAAATTAGAGCAGCACAAAGATAGAGCGAACTCGTCAACGACGCCCCGAAAATCTTTTTTGTAAAAAAAAAAGTTGTTTGAAATAATTTCAAGTATCTTCCATTTCTGGATTGTTACACATTTTTCGGGCACCCTGTATTTGTAGTATCATTTTTCAACATTTCCTGAATCAGCTAGTAGTCTATTTAATTGTTTTATTTGTAAAATTTAGTGTTGAGAGTAAATTTTGGGCAAATGGATCCAGTATCGCACATTTGCAGGAAATATAACATGTCAATCATTTTTATATTAATCCTTTCCATTAATAATTTTCTCATAAAAAAGTTGGTGAAGAAGGTACCTTAGGCAACATACTTTAATCTTGATCCCCAAACGCAATATTTACCTTTGTGCCCACACATTTAGACTCTCCAAGTTTTTCTACACACGACCCTTTACTGGACACGAGTCTCTTCTGCGCGCCAATGTCGATGAGAACATTCGTCGATGATTTCATAGTGCGGTAAATGCAAGCTGCCGATGAACTGAAATCGAGGAGAACACAGTCGGTGAAGGAGTTGTCGATAATTTCTACTCCTGCCTCTACGACTATTCCAGAAAAAATCAGTTGTGTGGCAGATGATCGGCTGTCTTTCACGTCTTAATTCAAACAGAAAAGTTAAGTTTATTTGGGTTAACATGCGTAATCTCTGAAACATTGGAAAATACGAGGTCAAACGCATCGGTTGTATATGTGACTTGTACCTCTTTGTCACAATGCTATTAAAAGTGATCAATAAAAAGGAGCTCGGAATTGTATTGCAGAGATTGATCAAAACATAATTGTACCGTGTAATCAACGCTTCTGTTCCGTCTCGGAACAACAAGTCTGATGGAAAATGTTCAACACAAAGGCTCTGCGAGTGCAAGAAAATTTAACCCCCTCCCATGCCATTTAGCTCGACGAAACTCGGGCCCGAGCGGTCCGCATCAACGCGCGCTAAACAGACCAGACTGATGTTTGTAAACAGTCGCAATACGATCCGAAATGTATGTGTCGCCCAAGTATGTGTTCGCGACTCAAACTCGCGATATTTATGTTTGGCCCAAGTAACTGTTCGCGAGTCTGACTCGCGATATTCATGTTTGGGCAAAAATCTTCATCGCGACTCTGACTCGTTAAAGTACGGGAAGGGGTTAAAGCCATAAATCGGTCGAAGTCGCTCCTCCTCAGAAAATCCATCGGGCGACCGACCGACTGACCGACCACCACACGGGTCTACAAGCGCCCTTCAAACAATCAATCGTGATTGGTTCTTTACCGGATCCCCAAAATCATATAAATATAAGGCATTTTGTAACCTAGGCAGTTTAGAAACAGTCAGTCAAACAGTCAGGAGTGAGAGTAGCGCAGGAAGGAAACGAGGCTGATCGGCAGTGATGGAGTGACAAGCGAGCAGCAACCAAAGGAAACAACCACCAAAGACAAGGAAGAACAACGAGAATAAGGCATCGCTACCACCCATCGATCCAACATCCGCACCGTCACATCCGAAACATTTCCCATTTCAAATATCGTTAAACCTTCAATAAATTGTTAATTACCAAAATCTCGTTGATTCCTCAATCATCTCAACACACGCGCCTCCGAGTGATCTGCGGCAATTGAGTACGCGGACTCGACGCAACATACCTTTCTATCCTTACTTTCGTAGTTTCAAAGTTCTTCTGCACGCAACTCTCGTGTATGTATTATACAATATAATTATTGTCTAGCTCTGCTCCTGTATCTTTATGATTATTTTAGAATCCACTTTTGAACACGAAACAATTATCATTTGCAATGCAATTTAATTTGAAAAAGACAACTTGGAATAGTCCGCGTATTCCCAGAGTCGCTAAAAGATTCAAACACAAACGTATCAGTAGCATACACAACTACCTCGTCTCATGCACAAACGATGCTATTACAATAGATCAATGAAAATAAGCGTGCAGTTTCATAGCAGGTTGATACAAATTTAATTCAAACGTGTAATGAATCCTTCTTTCGAGAGGCAATTACGTTTCAGTTTCCACATGTCCCATGCTTCCGTCATTATAGGCAATTGAATTTACTGACTCGTCGCAGCTGAATAAAGAAAACTGATAAGCCGCGGCATTATATGTTCGGAGCTCAAGAAGAGAACACGATGACAGTAAGACAATCGGGGTGCTGTGTAATCGGTTGTGACATGTGAAACGTTTGTGTCTATGAAATCAAAAAATATCGTTACTATAATAAAATAGTTGCTCTTCGCTTAAATTCGAACATTTAACAAATCAAATCTAACGTAACATTTTCCTTCTGATCTGCTTGTAAAATTTAGTTTCGTATATACATATAATAGTAACATCTTTTCAACATACGAGCAGACAAATGAATAGGCGAAGCAGTATAAAACTGGATACATATTCGGGGACAAACATTTCATATCTGACACTTTCGGTATTATCTTTTCTTTTTTCAAAATGGCAGGCAAAATGATTGATGGCTAATGTTTCTAGGACGACGACTTGATCGTAGTGAAAGATCCTTTCATTATCAGTGAATATATCTTGTCGTTGAGCGGCTTGTGGCCGCAGCAACCCGCCCCAGTATTATTCACAGTGTATCAGGCGTATCTATTGGGGGTGGTGATATGCCATTTGTACGCCACAACTGATTATCTGAATCATATAATGTTGTTTACCGTAAATTTGATGTCAACTATTATCAATGCTTTCAATGTACCTACGATGTTTATTATCCGGTTAAGCAAGAACTTGAGACGAGTCACTGACCAGGTAAGGGAAGAAATCAAGGAAGAAAACATTTACGTTAACATGGAGGAGAAGCGACTGTATCACAGATACAATAACATCTCCTATAAGATCAGCAAATATGCAACGATATTTCATTGCGGCTTGTCCATGTTGATGTTCCTCCGTCCGCTGATACATATGTTGGCACATTCCCACAAAGGTAATCAACAGTATCATTCAATAGTGCGATTCTTATACCACCATCATTGAAAACGAAAATTGTTTCTTCGTAAAACAGCTTAAACATTTGTCAATTTTTTCAGACGTAAACACAGATTATTTGTTAGTATAACATTATTGCTCGGTGACCGATAGTCTTATAATACTGCTAGTACAAAATTGACATTAATAAAGTTCTGTTGTATGGAAGTGAAATGTGATAAAATTTGTTAACACCGGTTCGGAAAAATAACAATGCGTACAAGTTTATTCAAGTCATAGTCCAGCGTACGGAAGAAAATGTTTTAATAGGGAATAGCTAAAAATTAGATTAAATAATCTCGAATTTTTCGAAATTGTACGCGGACTAGTTGGTTACCAATTTGAGAGATAATTTTTATTTTTTTATAAATATTGGCAGTTTCAACGAATCGTAAATAACATATAATTGATATTTAAACATAAATTTTCTTGTCTATCATTTTTGCAGGTCACGATAATATAACGGAACCTTACGAACTGCCTTACACACTTCATGTTTTTTTCGATTACAAGTACAACGCCCGTATCTACTTTACGATCTACGCAATTATATCCGGTGTTACATATGCAGGAGCGTACCATATAGCTGAAGTTAGCTTCATTGTTACACTGGTTCTGCACGTATGCGGCAGATTTTGCGTTCTGTCTTCTCGTATTAAAAAGTTACCAACAAATTCATCGTACCTATATCGAAGTAGCATAAAGGCTATTGTGCAGGAACATTTAAAATTGAGAAAGTAAGTGCGGTAATTTTGATTGTACTATGATTTAATCTAACGACACAGCAACGGCGTGCTTTCGAAAGAGTAATCAGATTTTCAAAACACGATTTCAAACCTACTCATACACATATATAAAATAGGTGTTGTATTGTATGTATATTAACTACTTATTGATATTTAAAGATAAAATAATAAAAGATAGACTTTATCTGTTATACACCACCATTAAATAACCACCAATAAATCAGAATTGTTCATAGTTCTATGTTTAACAAGTATGCGCTGGAAGATCACACCCTACTTTTAACTATTTCTTTTAAATTATTAAATAACCAGTTGCTTTGTTAAATACTGTCACAATATCTATAACGATACAAGGAAGAATAACTTTCCAGAAATAGAGAGCAAATATTTGCGAGTAGTGGGGTATGTATGTAAATTCGACCTTATTATTTTATTGCCCGTATGCATTAAATATGTATTGTAGGGTTTATTATCTTGTAAACAATTTATAAAGTTACATCATCTGTTTCAGGTTGTCGAGAAGGTTAAATAAAAGCCTTCACATGATCCTTCTGTGCGAATACATCAGTTGCACTGTCAGACTAGCCCTTTGCATGTATATTACCTTATTAGTACGTGACTGACTTTCTTCAAAATACAAATATTAATGTAAAACATATATTCTACGCATCAAATAATGCTTATCGATAAACGTGTAATTTCAACGACTAAATTGCAGTATGGAAAACTACGATTGGTTATGATACATTAGACACAAAATTTGATTTCTCTGAGAAATTGTAATATAGATTGTACTGATCCATTACTAGAAAGTGGTGCTAACTATATTTTGTATTACATTAATTACACAAAGAACAATTGAAGGTGACATCAACAGTCTTGAGTATCACGAGTAAACAGATCACACGAAGACAGTCGCTGCGAAAGTAAATTTAACATTAAAATGTGATATATAAAAAATTGTATTCTAATCTACGGAAATATTACTTACATTTCACAGGCATTTCGAATATTAATCGAATATTAATCGATCATTAGCATTAATTTTCTTCTGTTCTCCGTGGACTTGTTTGCTTACTTGTATGTGTATTCGTACATTGGGGAGCAACTGGCTAATGAGGTTTGTATCGCACCGTATAATACATCAATAATGATTTTCATCTACTATATACATGTAGTATAATTTTATTTCGATCGGGAGAGAAATATGATTCAAACTTCAAATTATTCTATCAAGCCGTTAATTATCTGCCGGTGACATGGTTTTTACTAACGATGTGTAGGCTGCATAACAAATTAAAATAACAATTTTGTTCGTATAATAAATGCTTTGTTAATTGAGGACTAACAGCATCGTAATCATGTTTAGTCGCAGAACGTGTGCGACGCATTCTACAGCATCGATTGGCCGGACGTGATAGACAAAGGTGGAAGAAGTTTGCTAATTTGTATGATAAACGGACAAAAGGCTGAATACCTGACTGCTGGAAAGTTCTATAAATTTTCGCTGTTTGGTTATATGGACGTATGTATTTTCAATTACTTCTGCCAGAACATAGATGGTGTTTTCGTCCCAGTACATTTTCAATGCTAATAAGGAAATGTTTGATCTGATTTAAAAGGTCAAGTTCATTTTGAAATATTCGCTAACATCGTATGAATAAAAAAATTGATTAATACAACTTAAGACAATTTTTCGTACTAACCACAGTCAGCATCAGTGGTTAGGATTAAAAGTAACAACGGTTAATGTGCATTCTCATTGTACGGTTGAAATTGTATAACTAAATAATATATAATTGTATACTATAATAATTGTATACTAAATACTATATATAACTAAAGCATAATAAAAAGACAAATGTGAATGGTCAATAATTTACACCATTTCGCACGGGTTTTATGAATTTATGCTAAATATAATATAAAATGTAGTTTCTAAATTGTTCCACTATTCTACGCAGCGAATAACTAGTGTAGTTAACGGAAGCTGTTGTAGCAAACAGAAAGGTTTTTGCGACATTGCAAATTATTTATTTATACATTCAAGATTAGTTTTGAAATGTATTACAGTTGGTAAAATAGCATTACATATTTTAGTTTATTTTTCAATTACATTTCTGTTATAGATCGTGAAATTTTCCATGGCCCTTGTATCGATGCTGCAAGCTACAATGGATTAGCACAAAGTACCAAAAAAGGGGTAATATACAGTAATGTCACAATAATCTCGGCACACCGTTTCTTATCGTTGTTATATTCTGGAAAAACTTAAAGTATGATTTTTCCCATCCTTCTCGGACAAGTGTTGTAACATGTCTAGTTCTCATAGTGAGTACATTGTAGTTTATTTTCTTTACGTGCTTGTTCATTCAAATTATGTTTAAACAATTGAAAGAATTTGTTATGTTACGATCACTGATCTTCTTATCAGTTCTTTACTTCTCCATTGTTGTTATTCTGAATAAATTGTTAGTATTGTTCATAATTATAATTATATTATTAACACACCACAATTTATACCCCTTCCATGTACTTCCTAGGAATTATTAAGTTCAAGGTATGATGTTAATATCTGTGTTATTCAAAATAATTTCGATAATTCCGATACATTCATTTTAAATCCACTTGACAAATTTATCCTACCACTTCATATTTTTATGTATGTTCTTAAAATAATCTCAAAATTCAAACTAAGTTTGGATGTATGCAAATATACCATCATTCGTCTTGCCGAGTTCAGGCATATGTATAATACTGGACGAAGATAGCACTATTCTGAAGTGATAGTTGTTAACCTAAATAAATAGTTATAAACGCTAAACGAGCAAATTTGGACAGCTGGTTCTCATGTAATAATCTAAAAGATACAGTTTTTAAAGGACGAGTTAAATAAAGGAGGAAAGAAGATTAAATAAAGTTAAAAAAGAACGTGTGACTTTAAAATACCAATAGCACTTAAGAAAAAGCAAAGTAAAAAGAGGTACAATATTAAAATGAATAATATTTACCATCATTAGAAGATATGAAGTCAAACGTTCACTGAGGAACGTATTGTCAGGAAAATTATCCCTCACCATACGATCGACATTCGTTTATTCCTTACAGCAACACACACATTCATTCGATTACTACTTACGAGCATGTCTATAAATTTAGTTGCTGCCTTCATGTACAATTGTAGTTTGATTTTTGTGATTGGAGCTTTTTTTAAACGTCAAAACTGTGAAGACAGAACGCTACCCAAGAACAGTAACTCCCTGCAGATAGTCCACTTCAACTATCACTTAGTTTACAAACTGAATAAAGTTATTCGTAATACAGAAAAACAAATTTATTTGAATCGTCGATGAAGGAATCTTTGTTAAAAAGGTTCGCGGACTTGACGTAACACCAAAGTTTACCTTCCTATCCGCACTTTCAGAATCTCCAACCTCTGCACGCAAGTCGAATGTATGTACTATACAATTATTGACTACCTGTGTCTCTGCCCCCACGACTATTTTAGAATCCACTTTTGAACACGAAACAATTATCATTTGCAATGCGATTTAATTTGAGAAAGACAACTTGGAATAGTCTGCGTATTCCCAAAGTCGCTAAAAGATTCAAGCATAAACGTATCAGTTGCAGATATTACTTGTAGGTCCTTGCCCCATGCTTAAATAAAGCTATCAGAACAGATCAATAAAAAAAAAGGTACAGTTGCATAGCAGATTGACAAAAACTTAATTCGAACCTGTAATAAATGTTTCTTTGAAGGGGCAACTACATTTCAGTTTCCATGAATCCTATCTTCTGTCATTATAGGCAATTATATTTATTGATTGGTCGCAGCTGAATAAAGAAAACTGATAAAACCGCGGCATTATATGTTCGAAGCTCAAGAAGAGAACAACGATGACAGTAAGACCATTGGGGTGCTTTGTGATTCGTTGCAGTTTGTGAAACGTTTGTTTCTATGAAATCAAAAATTATAGGTATTATAATAAAATAGTTGCTCTTCGCTTAAATGAGCGCTTAACAATGAAATATAATGTAACATAACATTTTCGTTGCAATTTGCTTGTACAATGCAGTTTCACACGTAATAAAATCGTTTAACTGAACGAGCTAATAAATGAATGGATGAAACAGTATAAAATTGGATGGATATTTTGGAACAAACATTTCATATCAGACAATTTCCGTATTATCACTCCTTTTTCTAATGAAAACAAACTGATTGATTGATAATGTTTTTAGAACAACGACTTCATCGAACTAAAAGATCCACTCATTATCAGTGAATATGTCTTTTCCTTGGCAGGCTTGTGGCCACAGCAGCCCGCGCCAGTATTGTTCAAACTGTACCAAGTGTATCTAATGTCGGTGGTGATTTCTCTATTCAGGGGTTCGATCGATTTTTTGGATAGGATAATACTTTTTATCGTAAATGTGATGGAATGTATCTTCAATTTTTTCAACGTACCTGCGATGTACATTATTCGGTTCAGCAAGAGTTTAAAACAAATCACTGATCAAGTAAGAGAAGAAATGAAGCAAGGAAAAATTTACGAAAACATGGAAGAAAAGCGACTGTATCACAGATACAATAATATTTCCTACAAGTTCAACAAATATGCAACGATAGTTCATTGCGGCTTGCTTACGTTGATGTTTCTCCGTCCGATCATACATATGGCGACACGTTCTCTCAAAGGTAATCGATAATGTTTAACACTAGAATTTTTTTATACCTTTATCACCGGAAATGAAAATTATTTGTTTACAAGGTAAGT
This sequence comes from Augochlora pura, assembly GCF_028453695.1. NCBI lineage: Eukaryota > Metazoa > Arthropoda > Insecta > Hymenoptera > Halictidae > Augochlora > Augochlora pura. Next base: position 17,580,233 of record NC_135778.1, on the reverse strand, counting down.
TAGCTAAATGTTAATTTATTCAGACGAACACATATTATTTGTTAATAGAACAAAGTAGAACAGCCACTGCTCGGTGGCTGAGTGCCGTATGATATTGCTAATATGAAATTGACATTAATAAAGTTCCGTTGCATCGAAGTGAAATGTCATAAAAATTGTAAACATCGGTTTGGAAGAATAATGCTACCACCTACAAGTAATTTAAGTTATGGTTCAGCGTACGATAGAAAATTTTTGTAGGAAGGAATAGCTAAAAATTAGATTAAACATAACCTGACAATTTTTAAAATTTTACGCGGACTAGTTAGTTGTCAATTTGAGAAATAATTTTTATTTTTACCATAGTTAATGAAATCTATATATACAGGGTGGGCCACCTAAGTACGACCACCTAAATGTCTCCTCTAATTGCGGAGGTACACAAAAAAATTTTTTTGCTATTTCAATGATTTGAAAAAAGCTATCATACTGCAAAAAAAAATCTTTTCTAAGGTAATTTTTTTCGAAGTTTTCAAGGTCGTCGATGTTTATTTGCTTATAATTGTATAATTTTTTTATTGAATTATGTAACTTATGTAAAAATACAGTCAGATATGTACATTATATGACCTTGAAATGACCTTCGAAATAAAAATTTAAATAGAAACGACAAATTTTTGTCTATCGAGATTTTATCGATGATGATGTCATCTGGGAATCTGTAAGTGTAAATAAACATGTTTACTGTCACACTACAAATGACTCCTGACATTCTCAATCAATTTGTCAGTTTAACGATCTTGTAAGGTTTTTTTCGAGTTTGATAATACGAATACTTCACAATCAAAAATTTCATCCGTATCATGTATCTCTCTATCAGGATCTGCATGGACAAGATTTTGAAAACCGCATGAATTTTTCTCGATGGGGTTTACAGCAGTATGACAGCGATGAATCCTTTTTTGAGAGTATGTTGTTTACCAACGAGGCATCTTTCACCAATCATGGCCAACTAAACTTGAGAAACATGCATTATTGGCCATCGGAAAATCCACGGTGGTTAAAATAAGTGGATAGACAGAGACCTTGGACCGTAAATGTCTGGTGCGGTATCTTAAACAATCAAATAATCGGTCCTTATTTTATAAATGGTACATTAAATGGGCAAAAGTACGTAACATTCCTGCAAAATGAGTTACAGGTGCTTTTAGATGATATACCATTAGACATTCGTAGAAGAATGTGGTATCAGCACGATGGTTCCCCAGCCCATTCTACAGATCGTGCAAGACAAGTTTTAGATACATTGTTTCCAAATTATTAATTATTCGATTGGACGTACTGGACATGTAGCGTGACCATCCCGGTCATCGAATATCACGCCTATGGATTATTTCTTGTGGGGACATTTAAAACATGTTGTCCATTCTGAAGAACCAACCACGTCAGAGGACATGAAAAACAGGATAATAACAGCTTGTGCTGCAATTAATCTCGCAACATTTCAAAATGTCAGAGAGTCTCTTATTGTACGTTTTAAAAAATGTATCGATGTGGAGGGACATCATTTCGAACATTTATTACAATGACAATTTAAAAAATAGGTTCGTGAAAAAGTATTAGAAATTTTATGATGGAGTTACGTGATAGTAAACATGTTTATTTACACTTACAGATTCCCTGACGACATCTTCATCGATAAGATCTCGATAGACGAAAATTTGTCGTTTCTATTTAATTTTTGATTTCAAAGGTCATTTCAAGGTCATATAATGTACATATCTGAATGTATTTTTACATAAGCTATACAATTCAATAAAAAAATTATACAATTATAAGCAAAAAAAACATCGACGACCTTGAAAATTTCGAAAAAAATTACCTTAGAAAAAGATTTTTTTGCAGTATGATAACTTTTTCCAAACCATTAAAATAGCAAAAAAAAATTTTTATGTACCTCCGTAATTAGAGGAGATACTTAGGTGACCGTACTTAGGTGGCCCACCCTGTATATGGTATTTATGGATAAATATTCTCATTTTTAATTTTCCAGGTCATGATAATGTAACGCATCCTTACGAAATGCCATACACAATTCACATTTTCTTCGATTACAAATACAACACCCGAAAGTTCATTTTGGCCTACGTATATGCGGCTGGTGTTACATACTCGGGGGTATTCCACATAGCTGAAGTTACCTTTATGGTTTCACTGGTTCTGCATGTATGCGGGAGATTTTCCATTCTATCTTCTCGCATTAAAAAATTACCAACAAATCCACCCAACCTTTATCAAAATAGCATAAAGGCTATTGTACAGGAACATTTAAAATTGAGAAAGTAATTGCGATCATTTTTATTGCACTATGATTTAAGAGATGACAGCACGAACGGGTTTCAGAAAGAGTAATCACCTTTTCAAACCACAGTCTTATATCTTAACGATTTAAGACAAGTCTTGTATTCAATGTACACTAACTACTTATTACGATTTTAAGTTAAAATAATAAAAGATAGACTTCATCTATTATATGTAACCATTGATGGATAATGCTTGTGGTATGAATAAATGAGACTTGTACATGGTTTCATATTCAATAAGTATTCGCTGGAAAATTACACCCGATTTTTAACTGATTTTTAAATGATTAAATACCAAGTTGCATTATTAAATACTTTCACAGTGTCTATAACGATACGAAGAAATATAACTTTCCAGAAATAGAGAGCAAATATCTATGAGTATGCGAATACGTTTGTGGTTTATGCACGTCAAATTGACCTCATTGTTTGATTAATAATGCATTAAATACGTATTATAGGATATAAAACAGTTCGTCATCTGTTTCAGCTTATCGAGGACGTTAAATGAAAGCCTTTACATGCTGCTCCTATTCGAATACATCAGTTGCAGTGTCAGACTCGCCCTTTGCATGTACGTTGGATTAATAGTACGTGACTGATATTATTTAAGATACGGATATTAGTATAAAACGAAATCTTTACATAGCAAACAATGCTTACCAATAAACGTACAAAATTAGAATAAGAAAAACTACGTTTGCTTATGATACATGAAACACAAAATTTGATTTCTTTGAGAAAATGTAATATGCAATGTATCGCTCCATTATCAGAAAGTGATATCAGACATACTTCGATTATATTGATTAGACAAAGAACAATGAAGGTAACATCAACAGGAAGTCTCATGCAATATATATGAAATTCAATTTGTTTATATTATAATTTCTTCCTATCGTTAGAAAATGATTGAAATTATAGAGCATTTAATGAGAATGCTTTCGGGATTAAAACAGACTGACACTAGATCATTTGAAAACATTGACATTATTCACGAAGATTAGGAACCATATTTTCCTAAATATCAAGAAGACTATTAATTTGAAAAAGGTTGTATACAGGCCAAACTTGTGCATTATAATTGCATGAGCATCCAGTATTAAGTATCACAAATAAACAGAATGCATGTAGATAGTTGCTACCTAAGTAACATTAAAATGTGAGATACAGAAAATTGTACTCTAATTTACGAAAATATTCATTCTATTTCACAGGCCACTCGATTTAACCCGATCATTAGCTTTAATTTTTTTCTGTTCTCCGGGGACCTCCTTGCTTATTTGTACGTGTATTCGTACATTGGGGAAAAACTGGCGAATGAGGTTTGTATTGAATCGCATATTCTAGAATTACTTTATACATATGTACAGCATAATGCTATAGAGTAATGTTATAAACTTCAAATAGTTGAATCAAGCAACTAATCATCTGCCGGTGATACGGATTTCTACTAATGATATATAGACTGCATAACAATCTAAAAGAATAATTTTTAATCTTACGTTCGAGTGATGCTGGCAAAGGATTAATTTCACTTCTGCGTTCTATTATTATGCTCCTACAATAAATGCTTTGTTAATTAAGCACTAACAGCAATACAACTATGTTTAGTCGCAGAATGTGTTTGATGCATTCTACAGCATCGACTGGCCACAGGTGATAGACAAAGGTGGAAGAAGTTTGCTAATTTGTATGATAAATGGACAAAAGATAGAATACTTGACTGCTGGAAAATTCTATAAATTTTCACTGTTTGGATTCATGGATGTACGTACAATTATTTACTGCTACCAGTGCATACAAGATGTTTCATCTCTCAGCATAGTCGTAATACTATTAACATAATCCGCAGGCCGATTAAAAAAAAATCAATTTGAACTGGAAATATCCTTTTCCAATATATGAAATGAAGGATTGTTAATACTACTCGCGCACACACTTTTATACTGAACAGCTTTTATATAAACATTTTTTCCATACATCCAACCAGTTCGGAGATATATCACTGAACTCGAACGAAACGTCCAGTGTTTTTATTATTAACACACAATCTGCGAGTGAATTTTCTATTAAATAGTGGTTTCTGATCCCACTTTTATTTGTTTTATTTGTGTATTTATTGTCGCATCTGCTTAATAGCAATTAGCAACCGCTTGTGGAGTTACAGTTGTAGGGTTACATCTAGATATAATATAGGCATATGATAGTTTTGTATAAATAAAATCATTTATAACTGCTAAATATCATAAAATGTAGTTTTCAAATTGTTGAAATATTTAACGAAACAAATAACTGCAGTAGTAAAACACAAGATCGGCGTGACAAATGATTGCTATTACGTTATATTTAATAAATATAAATATATACATGTGCTACCATTTTGTTGCACTGAATTTTTGTAATATCTGCACTTTTGCGAATGAAAAGATTTTTGCGACATTACAAACTGCTTACTTTTACATTCAAGACTAATTTTGAAATATATTATATTTAGTGAACTATAATTATGTAATTGAATGTATTTCTCATTTACATTTCTGCTATAGATCGTGAAATTTGCCATGGGGTTTATATCGATGCTGCAAGCTACAATGTATTAGCCCAATGTACTAGAAAAAGGGATAAATTACAGTAATGTCACAGTAAGTTTCCCCATCACTCTCGAACGAGTATTGTAACACATTAAAATATGTTTAGTTCTCACAATTTCATTAGTTTTTCCTCTTAAAACGATTTTTTTATGTACCTTCGGATTCAAGCGTCATATTCAATGTCCTCTTTTCGGAACGAGCAATTGAAATCAATATAAAAACGTGTCAATATGGTATCACTATACCGACCGGTACTCTATAAATCATTTTTTCCCCTGATCGATAGCCTGTAAATCGGTTGTCACACCAATCAATGATTTATTATCTAATATTCAGCTATTATTATATAGTATAATCTTTTAAATATTGGATGCCTTTCGCGAAGAATAAAATAAATACTGTTTAATGCTAATATTATGTAAATATAACGATGTTTATGGCCGAATGACCGGTCGGTAAAATGGTATGTAAACGTTGTTTTAGGATAGGTATACAGATGTGCTGTCATATTTTTAAAAATTTATATTTCCCGGATGTCTTGCCAATAATTTTGTAATTCAAACGAAATTGGATATATGCAAATATATTATCTCTCTTGTTGCTTAGTTCACGCATGCACCACTCTGGACGATGGTAGCACTAATGGCATGTGTTCATCGCTGACTTCGGTAAATAGTTACAAACACTACACGAGCAAATGTGGGCAGCTGGTTCTTCTGCAACGATTTAGAAGATATACCCACGCAGATATTCTACCACAATGGAGAAGGATTAATAGAAATTTAAAAAAACAATATGTAACTTTAAAATACCTATGGCACTTAAAAAAAATGCAAAATAAAAATGTAAAAATTATAACGAATAATGTTTACCTTGAGCAACATGTTCCATTGATAGTAAGAAGGTAACGAAAAGATAAAGCAGTTGACTGAAGAGCTGATTATCAAGAAAAGTACCCCTAACCACACAATCGGCGTACATTTATTTTTCACGGCAATACACACATTCGTTCGAATACTATTTACGAGTATGTCTATAATTTCGTCGCTGCCTTTACGTAAGTGAATTTCTTTAGTTTTGTTCTTGATGCGCGCACTAAACGATGTGATAACTTAAAAAGGCAGCGCCACCATGATTAGAGGTTCCTTTAAACTTAAAAATTGTAAAGACGAAACGCTACCCGAGAACAGACACACCCTAAACACAGTTCACTTCAACCATTAACGAGTAAACAAACTGAATAAAGTTCTTTGATCCACGACAAGAAAACAAATTCATTCAAATCAGCGATCAAGAAATCCTTGCTCAACATGTTCGCGGACTTGACGTAACAGCAAGGTTTGCCTTCCTGTCCACACTTTCAGAATTCCCGAGTTCTCATACACGCGAGTCGCACGTATGTACTATACAATTATTGTCCCCACGATTATTTTAGAATCCTCTTTTGAACATGAAACTGTTATCATTTCCCATGCGATTTAATTTGAAAAAGAAATTGAAGGTAATCTGGGATAGCCTGTGTATTCCCAGAATCACTATAAAATTCAAGCACAAACGTATCAGTCGCATACACAACCTGTACATCATCGCCCCTTGCTCAAATGAAGCTATCAGAACAGATCAATAAAAAAAAAAGGTACAGTTGCATAGCAGATTGACAAAAACTTAATTCGAACATGTAATCAATGTTTCTTTGGAGGGGCAATTACGTTTCAATTTTCATGTATCCTATGCTTCTGTCATTATAGGCAATTACATTTATGGACTGGTCGCAGTTGACTAAAGAAACTGATAAAGCCGCGGCATTACATGTTCGGAGCTCAAGAAGAGAACCACGATGACAGTAAGACAATCGGGGTGCTGTGTGATCCGTTAAAATTTGTGAGGCGTTTGTTTCCGTGAAATCAAACATTATTGTTATTATAATGAAATAGTTGCTCTTCGCGTAAATTCCAACATTTAACAATTAAATAAAATTGAACGTAACATTTTCGTCGTGATTTGCTTGTCTCGTATGTAATAACATCGTTTAAATATACGAGCAGATAAATGAATAAGCGAATCAATATAAAATTGGATACATATTTGGGAACAAACATTTCGTATTTGACGCTTTCGGTTCTGTATTTTTTGTTTCGGTACGTTCCAAATGATTGATAGATAATGTTTTTAGAAGGAGGACATGATCGAAATGAAAGATCCACTCATAGTCAGTGAATATATCTTTTCTTTGTGCGGCTTGTGGCCGCTGCAGCCTGCGTCGATATCGTTCAAAATGTGGCAGGTGTACCTTTTGCTGGTGGTGTTAGGCCATCTGTGCGCCACGGCCACTTATTTAAACGATATAGTACTGCTAAGTGTAAATTTAGTAGAAAGTATTTTCAATATTATGATGGCACCTACGATGTATATTATCCGATTAAGCAAGAACATGAAGCGAATCGTTAGTCAGGTAAAGAAAGAAATCAAAGAAGCAAAGATGTACGAAGACGTAGAAGAAAAGCGAGTGTATCACAGATACAATAACATGTCTTATAAGTTTAGCAAATACGCAACGGCGTTTCAAGCATGCGTTGTTACGATGATGTTCTTCCGTCCGCTGATACATACTTTTGCACGTTCTCTCAAAGGTAATCAATAGTATCATTTAATACTGCCACTAATTTTCATACGTCCATCATCGGAACTGAAAATGATTTCTTTGTAAAATAGCTTAAATAGATACTACGAATTTATTTATCAATAAATGTTCCCCCGGGCTAACAAAGAATGCCCGGGTGTTTAAACGTTCGCAGCTTATTAAGTTAGATGAAAGTGAAATGTGACAAAACCTGTTAACACCGGTTTATAAGAATAACAGCACCTACAACTTTACTTAAATCATGGTCCAGCATACGTCGAAATATATAAATAGAAATTCGATGAAATAACCAGGAATTTTTCAAAATTTTGCAAACATTAGTTGGTTTTTAATTTAAAAAATAATTTTAATTTTATTGCTATTAAGAAATTGCAGAAACTTGTTCTTCGAACCATCCGAAATCCACGATTTCAATGAATTCTAAATATAATTGGTATTTACACATAAGTTTTTTTGTTTTTGCAGGTCATGGTAATATAACAGAACCCTACGAGCTGCCTTCCGCATTTTACATTTATTTCGATTACGAGTACAAAGCCCGAATCTACTATCCAGTCTACATATTTGCAACTGGTCTCACATATGTAGCGATGTACCACATAGCTCAAGTTAGCTTTGTTGTTGCGCTGGTCCTGCACGTATGCGGAAGATTTTCCGTTTTATCTTCCCGTATTAAAAGGTTACCAACTTATTCGTCAAACCTGTTTCGAAGTAACATAAAGACTGCTGTGGAGGAACATTTAAATTTGAAAAAGTAAGTGCGGAAATTATTATTGCATTACGATTTAATAAGATGACAGAGCAGCAACAAGTTTCAGAAAGTGTAACTAGATTTTTAAGCCACAACTTACAAGACAATTACTTACCGATATTTAAAGTAGCGGCGGATGAAGTTAGATTTTAACTATTATACATCACCGTTGCTGCATATTCCTAATAATATAAATAAAGGGGAGATGTATGCCCTTTCATATTAATCAAGTGTCGCGACGCTGGTCATACACGAATTTGTGTTTATGACGGGACCCGGTTAGTTTGCGATAGCTCGCCAGAAATCCCCGCTCTTGCAATAATTGCTACCAAATGTAGCCTTAAACTTTAATCATTTCGGGTCCGAACACTTACCATCTGGGATCGGTAGGCTCCGAGTTTCACTTTTGCGACAGTCAAGCCATCGCTTCAACTATGAAGGCATCCCCAAGAAATGGGGGTTGCTTACATTTTTTAAATCACCCTAGAATCGTCTGTCTAGTAGTCAGGTTATAGGGCTCTGCTCTTATAGTAAAGACTCAACCTTTATACATACATTACTCTGGAACCGGCTGTCCAGCAGTTAATTCACAAGAGCTTTTGCTCATATAGTAGAGATACACCCTCCATATACATACTATACAATGTTCTTACTTCTTCCGCCTTCTAAACATCTGTGTAATTGTTCATAAACTACTTATCCCCCAATCACATCCTCAACGCATTAACCCCTTGCACTATAATAACGAGTCAGTTTCGTGACGAACGATTCGCGCACGATTCGATAAATATGGCTGTCAATCATTCTTATTATATCGAAACAAGATTTGAATCCTCTGTCATCGAAATCTGGGAATGTGAAAATCGGGTCACTAGAATCATCTCATGACATCAAGTAAATTATTAAGGGCGAAATACATAGTCGCAATCAACGTAACTATGAAAGACGTAATAATGCAAGGGGTAAAGTTGTCGCGAGGGTGGCGTTATTTAATCGTCGCAACGTATATCCGACGCTATAACGCAACGCGCATAACATCAAGTATTCGCAGAAAGATCACTGTTTATTTTAATTACCAAATAAAAATTTTCTTTGTTAAATAACTTGGACATTTCTGTAACGATATGAAAAAGAATAGCTTTCGCAAAATAGAGAGCAAATATCCGTAAGTAGTAGTGTATGTATGTAAATTAACCTTATTGTTTCCTTTCTCAGAATCTTGTTATCATTCCACCTAAAACAATCCGTATAAAATTGCAACATTTGTTTCAGGTTGTCCGCAGCAGTAAATGACAGTCTTTACATGATCCTTCTAATCGAATACGTCAGTTGCAATCTCAGACTAGCCCTTTGCACGTACGTTGCATTAGTAGTACGTAACTGACTTCGTTTAAAGTATAAATATTAGTGTAAAACGAAAACTCTATACAAACAATACATATTAATAAACGGACAGAACTTGTACAACATAATTGAGACCGAAAATTTGATTCTTCTAAAAAAATGTAATTATAAAACATACTGATCAAATGTTAGCAAGTCATAGCAGCTATACTTCGAATGTACATTGATTATACATGGATCAATTAAAGATGACATCAATATCAAAATTCTCATGTAATATATATATAGTATATATATAAAATTTAAATTATTTATCACAATTTGTCCCCATCGTGAGAAAATTATTGAAGCTGTAAAGCATTTTATGAGAAACTTTCAAAATTAAAACAGTTGAAGATTTATACTAGGATCATTTGAAAACATTAATATTATTCACATTGAAGAGGTGGAGATAGGAATAGTTCCTACAAAGGATCAGAACCAAACGTGTCCAAATATCGTGAAAACTATTAAATTTAGAAAGGTACTTTACAAGACAAACTTGTGCATTGTAGTTACACGAGCATTCTGTATTGAATATCACAAGTAAACAGATCAAATGCACAGAGTCAGGAGTAATCAACGAAAGGTGTAATTGCTAAAATAAATTTAATATTAAAATGTGAAATCTAAATAATTGTATTCTAATCTACGGAAATATGACTTACATTTAACAGACGATGCGAATAAACCCGGTGATTAGCATTAACTTTCTTTTCTGGACCATCGACCTGTTTACTTTTTTGTACGTGTATTCGTACATTGGCGAACTACTGACTAATGAGGTTTGTATTAATCATGTAAGATACTACTAATTTGTATGCTTTCATATGTACTTTATAGGTGAACTATAATTGTATTTTAATCGAGAGAGCTATGAACTTGCTATAAATCACAAACTTTTTACTACGCCGTGTACTTCTGCCGACGACTACCATGATGTGCAAGTGACGTTTTTGTCGCAACTTTAAACTTTTTAGTAATAACAGAAATATTCGTCGGCAAACTACGGAGACATGGCTATTTATTTTAAAGTGGACAGTTTTGAAAAAACAGATAATTAAAAAATATAATTGCAGAATATTGCTGATAAATCGATAATTTTACAGAGAAATTAAGAAATTTGCCGGAATATATAATACGAATATTTTACGATACACAATTTTTCCACAACGTATGTCTCTATTTACTTTCATTCTTACAATCTGATTACAGCAAAATCAAATTTTATTTCGATCCAGAAAAATAAATAATATTTCACATTTAGTGAATTATGTACAAAATCTTCATGCTGAATCTGACTTATACAGGGAATGCCAAAAATCATTTACAATCGGGAAATATGAGGTTACAGAGGCCATTTGAAATAACTTTTTCCCGAATGAAAATGAAATTCGCGGCTTTGTTTACGAGTTATTAACAAAAAAACAGTAACCAATGAGACACGACATGAACTGGCACAAGGTGATCGAGTCACTCGGCATGACTGGTTTCCGTCCACTCATTGGCTCCGTCGCCTTGCGCCAATTCAGCTCACCTATCATTGATTAGTTTTTCGTTAATAACTCGTTAACGATGCTTCGGAGAAAATCTTAGTAACGGAAAGAGTTACTAGAAACAATCACAGAAATCCTCCCCATTTTCCTATTGCAAGTAACCCGCAGAACCAGTTAATGTAATCTCCATCACCACAGAACTACAAATAACTGCTGTACGGACCCCTGGTAAACGTCCTGAATGTTTTTTTTTATAGCAGTTGCCTACTCTATAATTCGTAGATCCTTATCCAAGTCTCGCCTAAACGTTAAGCTGGCAGAAGGTTATACTATATCGTTATATCTATTATATCGTTTTATAAATACTTTGTTAATTGGTCATTATCACTAACACAATCGTGTTTAGTCGCAGAAATATTGCGATGCGCTCTACAGCATTGACTGGCCACAGGTGATAGACAAAGGTGGAAGAAGTTTGCTAATTTGTATGATAAATGGACAAAAGACTGAATACCTGACTGCTGGAAAGTTCTACAAATTTTCGCTGTTTGGATATATGGACGTACGTATTCTCAATTCCTTCTACCAATGCATAGAGGATAGAGAAGGGAGGATGCGATTATTCGAATCTCGCGATTAATTCCTATAGTCGTTGATAATCGAGAACAAGTGTATTATTTGTTTCAAATCAAAAATACTGCCATTATATAATGTCGGTATTACATTGTATACATGTTGGTATACAAACTTTTTGTTCTGACTGTAATATTATTCGTGTAATCGTAGACCAAAACTAAAGAGTTACATACTTTCATCTCCGATCTAGAGGCAGAATAGGGACGAAATCTCAGTAAGTAGTGACAATATCTGTTATGCGGTAGCATCCCTTGAAAGATCGATCATTACTTTGTCGAACGCACTTAAGTTTATGGCAATCGAAAGATAAATGTCAAAGTTACGAGATTTCTTCCTAACTAAGGCTTTAATCGATATTGAAATCGTATCATGAGATAAAAAGCAGTTATTAACCCCTTGCTGTACCATTTTCTTCACAATCACTACGATTAGGAATTTTTCAATTTCAAAATTTTTCAATTTCTTAGAAGGGACAGAATATTAAGATTTATTCCGTGCCCGAATTTACTTGAACACTTAAATATGGATAACAAGGGATTAGAATTTTATTCCAATTTTAAAGAACAGAATAACATCCATACTCAATAATTTATTACTAGTAATTTCCATCACGAGACGGACTCGTCAAAGTACGGTAAGGGGTTAAATTGATCACAAGACATGATAAAAGTGTATGAGAAACATTCCGGTTGATGTAGCAAGTGTATGAGGGTACTTGTTTGAGTTGGTTAATTTTTTTTATGTTACATAAATGATTTTAGGATGGTAGAGAATCTCTAAAAGGTGACTAAAAAGATTACCTCGTAATTTGATTGCAAATGACCGCAATGTTTCATTGAGAATAATGGTAGTTAACGATGAACAGTAATCAAGAGACGATTCGGACCATTCTCCACATCGTATTCATCTGGATTATCAAGATCCAGACAATTGGACACTGTTAAATGATAACGCGCTATCTGAAGTTATTTGTTCGTCATTTTTGGTCAGAAATAAAGACCGTGTTCTTACTTATCCACCATCTTCACTTGATTTGGGCCCGTGCAACTACCCTTGATTTCCAAAATTAAAATTGAATATAAAAGGATGCTTTTGATTTTTTTTCAATATGTACTACTAAATCGACCTAATCACACATTTGAATCTATTTTGAATCGACGTAACAAGTGTATTGATACAAGAGATTTTTTTGAATAAAAAATATAAGATTGTGTGCGTTTTGTTTCTATCAGATTTTAATGGTCCAGTCTCCAAAATTAATTCCCACACTGCATACATATCATTGTGTTCTGCTGAATTCTCATAGTATTTACATTGTTGCAGATAAACGAAATTTGTGTGACATTACAGTTGCTTACTTTTACATTCAGGACTAGTTTTGAAACCTAATGCATTTAGTAAACTATATAACTGTATATTTTGGTTTATTTTTCATTTACATTTTTGCTATAGATCGTGAAATTTACCATGGCGTTTGTATCGATGTTGCAAGCCACAATGGATTAATACAAAGTACCAAATAAGGGTTCAAATATCGCAGTGCCACGCTATTTTCGTCGCATCGTTTCTTATTGTTGTTTCTGTCCTGGAAAATGATTAAGTACTAATTTCCCTGTCCTTTTCGGACGGAAGTTATCAACACACAGCACGGCAAAACATTTCTAGTTTTCGTAGTAACTGAAATTGTAGCATATTTTCCTTACATGTTTTTCCATTTCAGTTCCGTTTAAGAACATTTGAGTAATTCGTTATGTTATAATAATTTATCTTGTTATCGATATTTTCTTCATCATTGTTGTTGTTATCAATAAATTGTTATTATTAATCATTTCAATTAATTGATCAAAACGCCACGATTTATACTCCTTTCAAGTTGAATTAGACTTACCAAAAGTTACCAAGACCTTGATCTTATCTTTATCCGTAACTTTTAATGTTAATATCCATCTTAACCAAGATTATTTCTTGAAAGGTTAACATTGATTTACGATTTATATGTTTCTTGACATTTAGGGTTGCGGCATGGAATGTACACAAGTGGTTCAAATGCTTCATAAATGGACACTTTCATCACATTATTTGTTGGTGTTAGTATACATTAAACGCTTCTGCGTACTTTTGGTTTGTATTTTCATAATAATTACTGTCCTCTTTCTTACACTAAGCTTGAAAACAATGTATTATGGTTGTAGTTCTGTTGGAACCTCGGATGGAACACGTATCGAAACTGGATTATATTTTACAACTCGATTTATTTAAATACGTTTCTTACTACAACGTTGGTTCCTAAGGCTATCTCGGAAGCGCGAGTGTACTGTCGGGAAAGATTTTCTAAAAAGTGCCTGTAGTGTGATTCTTGAGGGTTCTTATATCTCGTGTTTTGGGGGGTGAGAGATGACCATTAGCCCTTTACTAAGTCACGTTGGCCTCTGACTCATTCGAACTTTAAGCATAGAAAGTGAGAGAAAATAGTGAGTAATACCGATGCTGGCTGGTTTTATCTGTTGATTAGGTGTTCTGTGTCAGGGTTAACAATTGGTCATCCAACAGTTCTATTAAGGACTGCAGCAGGCCTGTATCGCGACTGATATATCGCCAAAACTTCACTATAGGAAAGAATACTGTTTTCGTTGAAAGTAGTACTGCAAGAGTCTATGTGTATGCCAATTTAATATATATTGTTACGGTGACTTGTCTGAATGTCGTCGTAATGTGGTATTGCTCTGTGGTGAACACCCTTTAGAGAGAATAGCTGAAGACAGGGGTTGCCACGAATCTGTTGTGTCAATAGACAGTCAGCAGTCGAGACTGGACCGTCAAGCGACTCGTAACGATTCATTGTATCTATATTGTATATTGTATATAAACGAGTTGTAAATACAATGCCGCGACGCGACGCGCGTAACACGTGTAGTGAAATTCGCAACAATATACTACTGTGATCAAAAAGTAAGGTGAATTTGTTTATAAAATGTAAATTCTTTATTTATTCTTACAAATCAATTTCATCTCCTTCAAAGTAATTCCCGTCCGATAAAACGCACTTTTTCCAGTCCTCGAAACAGTCGGAATAGTCTTATTTCGGTATAGCCTTCAAGACCTTCTTCGATTCGGTTTTTATCTCCACAATCGTGTCAAAACGGCGTCCCCGCATTGGCCTTTTGAGTTTGCTGAATAGCCAGAAGTCGCACGGAGCCAAATCAGGCGAATACGGTGGTTCCGGAACGATATGAGTCGAGTTTTTGGCAATAAAGTCGCGAAGAACCAATGCAGTATGACATGGTGCATTATCGTGATGAAGGAACCAAGAGTTGTTCGCCCATAATTCCGGCCGTTTCAGATGAATAGCTTCACACAAACGACGCATAACGCTCGAATAATATTCTTAATTCTCTAATTGTCAATCGACGATTTTCAAGCACCAAATCTTTGATTTTTTGGACGTGGCCCTCGTCGGTAGACGTTGATGGTCGTTCAGAGCGCGGTTCGTCTTCAACGCGTTCTCGGCCCGCTTTCAACTCGTTATATCACTTATAAACGTTTTCTTCTACCGTAGTTTGATAACCAAAGGCCTTCCGCAACATTTTCAACGTGTCCGCACAAGAATATTCTTTCCGCAAACAAAAGGTCATACCGGATTAAGATGGTCAAAACTACCCTTAGAGGTTTTTCAATGAGTCATATACCGTTCGATGGCTAACCAATAAAAACACATCTGTGCAAAATTTTAACCCTGTAACTTCTCCGTGAGGGTAGTTACTGTCTCTCTCTCTCTCTCTCTCTTTGTAACACAAAGTAGAAAAACAAATTCATTCAGATCGGCGATCAAGGAATCCCCGCTAAACACGTTCGCGGACTTGACGCAACAGCAAGGTTTACCTTCCTGTCCGCACTTTCAAAATCTCTGAGTTCTGCACGCGAGTCGCATGTACTAGTATGTACTATACAATTATTTACTCCGTGTGCTCCTGTCTCCACGACTATTTCCGAATCCTCTTTAACGCATGAAACAATTACCATTTCCCATGCGACTTTACTTGGAAAAGAACGTTAAGGTAATTTGGGATAGCCTGTGTATTCCCAGAATCACTAAAATATTAAAGCATAAACGTATCTGTCGCATACACTACCTGTACGCCCTTGCCCCCACGTTAAAATGAAACTATTAGGGCAGATCAATAGAAAGAAATGTGCAGTTACATAGCAGATTGATAAAAACTTAATTCGAACATGTAATCAATGTTTCTTCGGAGGAGCAATTACGTTTTAGTTTCCGCGTACTCTATGCTTCTGTCATTATGGGCAATTGTATTTACTGACTCGCCGCGCAGTTGACTAAAGAAACTGATAAAGCCGCGGCATTACATGTTCGGAGCTCAAGAAGAGAACCACGATGACAGTAAGACGATGGGTGCGCTGTGTAATCGGTTGTAACATGTGAAATGTTTGTTTCTATGAAATTAAAAACTATTGTTGCTCCTCGTGTAAATTCTGATATGTAAAGTTTGAATATAACCTAACGTAGCATTTTCATCCTACAATTTGCTCGTGAAATTGACTTTCATATGTAATATATGAATAGAATATTATAAAATTCAATAGCTATTCAAGGACAAACATTTCATATTTGAAACTATCGGTATTATCTTTCCATTTTCTATGGGGACAAAATCATTGATTGATAATGTTTTTAGAACAACAATTTGATGGAAGTAAAAGATCCACTCACTGTCAGTGAATTTATCTTTTCCGTGGCCGGCTTATGGCCGCAGCAACCCGCTCCAGTATTATTCGCAGTGTATCAAGTATACCTAATGGGCGTGGTGATAAGCCATTTATACGCCACGGTTGATTATTTGAATCATGTGATGCTGTTTACCCTAAATTTGATGGGTTGTACTTTCAATATTTTGAGTGCGCCTACGATGTATATTATCCGGTTAAATAAGAACATAAGGCAAATCACTGATCAAATAAGGGAAGAAATCAAAGGAGAAATGATTTATGGAGACATGGAAGAGAAACGACTGTATCACAGATACAATAACATCTCTTACAAGTTTAGCAGATACGCAACGGCATGTCAAATAATCATGGTTACATTGATGTTCTTCCGCCCGTTGATACATCTATCGATACATTCCCATAAAGGTAATCGATAGTATTATGAAGAATTCCGTCGATTAACGCTCGTTCGTCTTTGATATTTTCCTTAACGAAACAAGATGATTTTTGTTTCTGAATTGTCTTCATTTACTGTCATTCCCAGATTTTGATGACAGGAGATTCAAATTTTGTTTCGATTTAGAACAAATGATTGGCAATCACATTTATTAAATTATTATATGACTCGTTATTATAGTGCCAGAGGTTAACAAAATAAACAAGGCAAATAAACAGGGCAATTAATATATTTGGACAAATTTTAATACGAAAGAACTAAAAATTGTATCAAATAACTTATAATTTTTCGTAATTTTACAAAGTTTAATTGGATTCAAATTTAGGAAATAACTTTTACTTCGACTGCAATTGAGAAATTCCAGAAACTTGTTCCTCAAACCTTTCGAAATCTGTAATTTTAATGAACTCTAAATATGTCATTGATATTTGCAGATATGTTTTCTCGTCTGTAATTTTTACAGGTCACGGTAATGTAACGGAACCCTACGAACTGCCATTCACCCTACACATTTTCGTCGATTACAAGTACAACGCTCGAATCTACGTTCCGGTCTACATATTTGCAACTGGTGTTACATATGTGGCAATGTTCCACATAGCTGAAGTAAGCTTTATTGTTACAATGGTCTTGCACGTATGCGGAAGATTCTCCATTCTATCATCTCGTATTAAGAGATTGCCAACAAAGTCATCGCACTCGTATCGAAATAACATAAAGAGTATTGTGGAGGAACATTTAAATTTGAGGAAGTAAGTACGAAAATTTGCAATGTATTTCGATTTACGTAATAACGTGACACAACAGCAACGAGTCTCAGAAAGTATAATTGACGAGCAATATTTTTCAAAACACAATTTTACACTCTAACATAAGTATACCAGTTTTTGCATATAATAGATATGCAAATAATAGAAAAATTATAGACTTTATCTATTCTACGCCACCACTGAGAAATACAGCTTGTAATATAAATAAATCAGACATGTACACCGCTTTACATTTGCTAAATATTTCCGAAAAGATGATACTGTATTTTTAACTGCTTTTTTAAATTATAAAATTACAATTTGCTCTGGGAAATGTGTATAACGATACGAAGAAGAATATCGTTCTCGAAGTAGTCAATTATTACTTCTGAGTATCGATGAATGTAGATGCAAATTTATTATTTCAACAAGTCCTTATTATTTGATTGCTAATGCATTGAATACGTATTGTAGGATCTATTCTTTTGAAAACAATTCCTAAAGTTACATCATCTATTTCAGGTTGACGAGAAAAATAAATGAAAGTCTTGACATGATCCTTCTGTGCGAATACATCAGTTGCGTTGTCAGACTAGCCCTTTGCATGTATATCACTTTATTAGTACGTGACTGACTTTTTTATGATTATTAGTGTAAAACAAAAGATCTATGCATCATACAATGCTGATCAATAAATATACAATTTATAAGATTTAATTGCAGTAAGAAAAACGACATTTGCTTATGACACATGAAACCCGAAATTTAATTTTTCTGAGAAAATATAATATAAAACATATTTATCCAATACTGGAAAGTGATATCAGCTATAATTTGAATTATGATATATAGAAATATATTATATGTATATACAAAAGGGCATAGCCGATTAAGATGGTCAAAACTGCCCTTAGAGGTTTTTCAATGAGCCATATACCGTTCGATAGCTGACCAATAAAAACTCATCTGTGCAAAATTT
>NC_135778.1:17497343-17561380 GCF_028453695.1 Augochlora pura | reverse complement strand
AATTAATGTAAAAGTTTTGGCTATTTAAGTTTTCGAGAAATCTTCAATTTTCCGATCTTTTGGGGGTTTTTCATTTTTGATAATCACAGCTTGCAACTGAAAAATCTGAAAAAGTTCTATAACATGCGGCTTAATGTCCAAAATAAGCCATATTTTTTTGAAAATTTTAGAAAGCCGCTAAAGGTGGATGTTTAAAAAGCGGTGTGGTCTTGTTGGGAAAACCACCGCTCTTTTTTATGTCGGTCCGGATATGAGGGACGTGGATTAGAGCAAGGAGAATTGATTCTTTACACTATTTAAATATCTTTCGCGAGTCCTGAAAAGGACTAGCCTTTTATTATTTTCCACCGAAAATACAATGCGGTACTCCTGGGGGCAGAAAACTGACTCGGCGAAGGTCTAGGCGTATAGGTCTTGGAACCAAAGGGCTCGTCGTTAGTTGGTGCAGTCGGTAGTACTAGGCGTCCTTGATCAAAAGGGCTCGTCCTAGTCCGGCTCCTTTCCTGTGCTGCTCAGACTTTTTCATCGACAACTTCCCTTTTTTGTTGTTCTACTTCCTTGGATGCCTAGGAAAATAAAGCACGAATAATTAAATTAGTGTTAATATCACACGTATTCGTTTCTGCGTTTCCTCTCGCTCCTCGCAACGATGCTCGTGCGTTTGGAGGGGGAAACGCTCTACCTCTTTGCGTCGCGCAGAGTTAGCGGACTGTATGGAAAATCGGCAATTCCCGTTAGAAGGAATACGCCGATGGCAGACACGTGGATTCGAACCTTGATTAACTAGGCACGACTGAGGCGTGCAGTTTCAAACCAAGGTACAATCCGCTTCGGCTGCAGGAGTATTTGCTGCTCGAAGCCGGAGCGCGATTTAGTGGAGGTTGTAGCGCTCCACCAATGCTCACCGGGGGTGAGGCCGATCTGATTGTCCCTTTTTCGGCGTGCGCCAGCCGCCCTTCTTCCAAGCTCACGTTATTCTTCTTACCGGTAAAGATTGTGAGGAGGTCGAAGGGGTTGTATTGGACTCGATGGTATCCGCCAACGTACTCTGCACAAGCGTACTTAGGTCGACTTAGCAATTGGTACGGCCTTAAGACTTCACCAATCTCACCGCTTGTTGCCTCTCTTCTCTGTGTATGGCGGCGCGGTCCATAAGAAAGATGGGACCAAGCTGCGTCGGCGGCGTAGTTCACTTGGGAACGTTTTTTACCGTCGACAGGCAAGGTAAACCTACCGTACGTGCGTAGGAGTCAGATTAAAACAAAGATCCGATTCACGTTACGTACAGCTCCACAGCAACTTCTCCAATTTCTCCGTTTGGCAATACTGTCGAAAATCGGGGAAACTCGTACGGGCGATCAGAGACCAGGGGTTCCTGTACCAATCTGCGTCCACGTACGTTCAATTCGTCCTTGTGGTCGGTTTAGAGTCTGTCTGGCTCGTATCCTGGTATCAACTGGATCCCTCAGGACAACGCTGGCTCTCAATCCTTCAATGTGACTATTCTTTCCAGAGATTTCTCTATCGAGAGGCTGACTTGTTCGGAGTTTGGTCGCAGTACGCTCCGCTCAAATTTGCTCTCAAGATAGTGGAAGTACGTCGGAGAACAAGACCAGTATGGTTTGCAACGAGACTCCGTCTGCTAGATGCAACCCTGTCGTTTCTCTCGATTACGTTTCCAACCTTCTCTGTGAACTATTCAAACGTGAATGTGCGGAGTCAGCTGCGCTAATGTCGTGCTATCCTGATTAGCTGACACGCGACGCTGACTGTCGCGTATATCTATCTCGTTTGTTCTAATATCGTTGCTCTCTCTCGGCGGTGTAAAGTCACCGCTTGTATTCGAAATATTTTAACGTGTCTACCGGATTTGACTTTCAACGGTGCACACTTCGCGAATTATAACCGAAATCGAGCGTATCAGCATTGTTTTTCTACCTGCTATTCTTAACTCGCGGCCTTCCTTTGAAAGACACCGCCTGGGGGTCACGCGGCACAATAGACATCGAAATCACGTTAGGGAAAAACTCTCCGCTAACGGCTACGATTTAAACAGTGGAAAAATGCCGGAAGACCGCAAAATCTAATTTACCCTGTAACTACCCTCGCGGACAAGTTACAGGGTTAAAATTTTGCACAGATGAGTTTTTATTGGTCAGCTATACACGGTATATGACTCATTGAAAAACCTCTAAGGGCAGTCTTGACCATCTTAATCGGCTATGCCCTTTATGATTACTAAAGTAAATGTAACATCATAGTGTGAAATAAAAAAATGTAATTCTAATCTATGAAAATATTACTTACCTTTAACAGGCGATTCGAATAAACCCGGTCATTAGCATTAATTTTCTTCTATTCTCCCTGGACTTGTTTGCTTATTTGTACGTGTATTCGTATATTGGTGAACAACTGGTTAATGAGGTTAGTATTCATCATGTAAAACACCAACAATTTGTATGCTTTTAGGATTACTTTATAGTTATAGAATAATTTGATTTCAATCCATTGAGCAGCAACATGTAAGCTGCATGATTTTCCAAAAGACTTTCAGATGCAACCACAGCCATTAATTTTATACACGAATTTATTCACACTGTATCATTTTGCTCGTATAATAAATGCATTGTTAATTGAGTACTAACAGCAACATGTTATGCTATGTTTAGACGCAGAATGTGTGCGATGCATTCTACAGCATCGATTGGCCGGACGTGATAGGCAAAGGTGGAAGAAGTTTGTTAATTTGTATGATAAATGGGCAAAAGGCTGAATACCTGACTGCTGGAAATATCTATAAATTTTCGCTATTTGGATATATGGACGTATGTATTCTCAATTACTTCTGTCGATACATAGAGAATGTTCTACCCCTGCACGTTTGTAATACTAATAATAATGTGTATGGTTTGATTTGAAAAGATGAAATTCAGCTGGAATCAAATTCGTCATATGAAAAAGAAAACTATTAATAAGACGTAAAACACCTCTTCGTTTTAAATAGATTTTTTTATAAACATTCTTTTCTACGGTGTTTGAGCCATTTTCATTCGAAAACGAAGGTAGCCGCAATCATATGTAGTAGTTGTCTATTCCGTTCTTATTGTTTGAAACACTTTAACGATGTAATGAGTGACCGATTTCAATTTTCAATACCAAGGCTACCAACCAGTGTGTGTGTGTGTGTGTGTGTGTGTGTGTGTGCGCGCGCGCGTGCGCGCGCGTGTGTGTTTCAATTACATTTTTGCTACAGATCGTGAAATTTACCATGGCGCTTGTATCAATGCTGCAAGCCACAATGGATTAGCCTAATGTACAAGAAAAGCGGTAAAATACCACAATGCTACGTTTTTTTTGACATACCGTTTCTTACTGTTACTTGTGTTCTGGAAAATCTTAAGGTAGAATTTTCCACATCGTTGTCGGATGTATGTCGTAACACGTCAGAACATTTCTCATTTTCATAGTGAGTACATAGTAGCACATTTACCTTACGTATCTCTGTTCATTTACGCTAAGTTTAACCACATTTAACCCTTTCCTTACGGCAGTCCGCGCCGCCGGAGTGACGCCCCTGTACGGGTCACCGCGCCGCGAAGTGTACACTTTGCTCGTCAGTAGTCTTCGATATTCGGATTAACGTTTTTCAACGCCACTTTGTGATTGACTTGTATGTACACTCTTTTAAGAGCTACATAACAACTATTACATCGTATTATAGGAATACACTATAATATTACAATATAATATTAGCCACTGACAGCTTGAACGAGACTGGAACGTGATTCTTGCCCGATTGCTCCAACAAAATTACATGGCGACGCTCGTAGTGAAAGGGTTAAGTACTTCGTTGTACGATTATCGTTTACCGTATTATCGCTTGTTCGCTTCTTCATTGTTGTTATTATCAATAAATTGTTGTTACCGTTAATAATTTCAACCACTTCATCAATACTTAGACTTACTAGGAGTTATCAAGTTCAAGGTTAACTTTTGATATTACTATCTATCTTCTACAAGATTATTTTCTGAGAAGGTAACACTGATTTACGGTTTAAATGTTTCTTGGCTTTTAAAGTTACAGCTTTGAACGTGTAAAAGTTGTTCATTCGTTGTCTTTGTTTATAACATTTATTGCTTCTACAATGTTTCGATTACTATATCTTGCATTTTCATATGACATTCATATAATAAGCTTAAAAACAATGTACTATAGCGCATTCTTTTAAAAACATCTTTCTTTTGTGCAATATGTAAATCAAACAGTAACTATATACCATACAAAGAATGAAATATCATTGAAAATCTTTTCTCTCAGGTAAATAAGAGTGCAAGAATTTTTAAGTAAATATAACTGTTAAGGCGAGAGTTTTAGAAATTACTTTATGGTATGGCCGACCATCTGTGAGTTTTTCAGCAGTTCGTTTAGGGTTATTGCAGTCTCTTTAGCGGACCGGTCCGCAGCCAGCATGTGTCACATAAAATCAAATAGATTTCAGGATGATGAAGGTAATGCCATTATTTAGTCTCACAGGTTCAAGAAGCCCTGCCATAAAGTCCCAAGACTAAGGAAAAAGGGAATCAGCCGCCAGGTATCGGCATCAGCGATTCTGGCCAGCTGGAATTTCCACGCGTTGCCAAAACAATCGTCCACCCGCGAGTGCAAGCGGCCCGCCCAGTCATCCCACCACAGACAACGTGTTTCGGGCACATTGGAAGGGATGGCTAGGTTTTCCTCGACTCCGGAAAAGGGAGGGGCGCTTAAGGCCCAAAAGAGGGGTTGAGGCAGAAGTCGCGAAAATCAGAATAGATTAGAACTTCAGACAGAATAGATTCAAACACAGAACAGTACAGAACTTCAGAGAATAGATTCAAACATCATACAGTATAGATCCAAATAGCAAACAGTATAGTACAGTATAGATACAGATAGACAGTAGAACAGTACAGAACTTCAGATAGTATAGATCAGAACAGACAGTAGATAGAATAGCACAGAGAGTCAAACAGTACAGTGCAGAAGAGATAGAGAGATACGCGTAACGGTTAGGTCGCGCGTTAAAAATAAGATCAATCATTTAGTCCCACATCAGTGGGTGGTCCTTCGAGTTTAGTAGACACCAAGTGCAATATTCAGAGGAGCTCGAGCATACATCTGACGAGTCCTCAACAATAACTACACTGCGTGACACAGCAAAAGTATAGCAAAAACATATTGTAGGTAATATTTAAGCTTATCATTTTTATTACCACTTTTGGATATCTCGGAATTTACTATTCACTTTTATTCTGCCTCTATTGTCTAATAAATTAACCACTTGATGATTTTGAACGAGCAGTGCTCGCGCACGTCACACGTGCCCAAACGCATCAACCCGAGCGCTGCTCGCCTGTTTGAATTCTTCGTAGTTTGTATAAGATATGAACGATCCACACTGACCAGACGTTGTTGAATATTTGTTCGAACTCTTGGATATTGTTTTCTTTGTTATATATTATTGTAAAACATTGCAAAACCTTTTGTAAGTATTTACGTCTAGCATTTTTACTCCTTTCAAAATTTCTAAAGAATACATTTTTTATTCTATTTTTGTACCATCTTTTATTTATGTGCGTGTATGTATATTGAGAAAATGTTTGATTTTGAAGGATTATAATGGAAAGTGACAGTGAAGATGGAATTTAATTTAGATAATTCAGATCTTTTCACCGCATTTTTCTTCAAAAGATGGACGCCCTAGTAAGACTCCAAACTCAATGCAATTGACAGAACATCATTTTATAAAATCAATTCCTGAAACTGAAAATAAAACCAGGCCAACAAAAAGATGTGTAATCTGCTATTCCAAACGAGACAATACAGGGAAACGCGTCCGGAGGGAAAGTCGATATTGGTGTGAAAATTGTGGAGTCGGTTTATGTTTGGAGCCATGTTTTGAAAATCATAATAAAGCAAGCAATTAATTTTTTACGATGTTTTTTCTTATTATAATTTATATTAGTTATATTTAGTATAATTATTTTTTATTTAATAATTATTTTGATTTGTATATAATATGTACATTTGAAATATAGAATAAAAAAACCTGATGTTTTTAGTTACATTTTTGCGAAAATAACCCGAGCGTGAAGTGGTTAATCGCACAGGCAATAGAAGACAATAAGAGGGCTTAAAATTGAAATTACTCTAATTTCAATAGAATCGGCCACGGTACGAAAATTATTTCAGCAATTTCAGAGGCAGCCAAATTCTCGTTGCTTTACTGCAATCCGAACCTTGTGTGTAATTTCATTTTCGAATCTACCTTCTGAAGTGTTCCTGCTGCCCCGTATGTAATTGGTTTCCTACACAGTGACCCAAATATGCAAAACACGTGAATCAACGCGACAACGGAAAACCGTGAACTTTAATCTCAATCACTGGCTTTGCTCTGGCAGATCATTTCATTTAAAACTGCAAGATACTGTCGAAGTAGCAGTTCATTAAAAAATTACGCCATCCTACACGTCGGACGTAATTTCATTTTCACGCGTATTTGTGTTGATCATGAAGACTGCCTTCCTAATTATTTGAAAACTACTGCAAATATGTGTTACTGCAGAGACGCGAAAAAATTTTTTGTAAATTATGATTATTATATATTATTGTTATTTAACCTCTTCAGATATGAATTTTTGTAGTAGAGAACAATCAATTTAGATGTTTCTTTTTTATTTATCATCCAATTCATTTCATTCGATGAGGTTTTTTTCCGTATTGCTTAGGGATTTTGTAATATATAGTTTTTTAACTGATCACCTCATCTTTTTTACACTTAGAATAATCGTAATTTAAAAAACTAGACGTACATATACGTGGCAGTATGCCTGAAGAAGTTAAATATTTCGAACTATAATTAGATAGGTCGTTTAATGTTATTATCTTGCCTAAAAAAGCTATCCCGTTGTTAAAATTTTATTTAGAAACACGTAAACGATACACAAGTGCAATACAAATGTACAGGAAGAACAACCATATGACATGCGAGAGAACGTACAAAATCGATGAAAACAAAAACGAAGATTTCGATACATCGATACAACCATTTTTTCCAACGCCCATTCATGGCAGTTCTCCCTTATTCGACCAACCGTACAGATATACGTCCAGTATTCGATTCTTTTGGCTGGCAGCAGCCGCAGGGTGTGGGTGGGGTCTCTAGCTCTTCCGGTCACGTTTCGCCAGAGGAGCATTTCATCGCAAAACGTGACCCATTTGCCACCGTGTGGTTCTTCTGTCGCATAGGCTGCTTGCCGCTCTTCCGCGCTCTTCGACTCGCAGAGACTACCATCGCCCCGCTGCCATGCGTGGCTCGTCCTACTGAATCCTCCTGAACTCCTACTGCCTTCTGTTTTCTCGCTCGATAACCTACCGGACCCCCTGTGAACTTGTCGATCTTGCGTTCACAGAATCTAAGCTCGCGCGAATATCGGATCGAGTGACCTTTCCTCAAAGGATTGCGCGTTCACCTTGACCAGGTCGAAAAATACTACGGCTTCGAGACTTGTTTTCATTATCTTTCCAATTCGCTAATTACAGAGATAACGAATTAATAAAGGTATGAATATACAGGTATTGTACTTAAAATTCAACCCTTCAGAAATCATATTTTTGCCTTTTTTACAAAACAAATTCAAGCTTTCACAGATCAAATTGATCCTTCAGTGAATTAAATTTTACTTCCTCAATTTCTTAACTCCGGATCTATCAGACTTACCCGAAAGACGGATTTCAAATCTTTCACTTTACAATTATTAATCATTATACTAATCTATTTATTCAGGAAGATTTTGTCAGAAAAATCGAGCAATGACTTCAACAAATGCAATATTGTTGTTTTTATGAGGCAAGGTAAAGTAATTACTAAACCATAAATTTAACATACACATCTTCATTTATAATGGGTTTTTTAATGCGAAAAGAGTTCAAATTATTTTAGGTGGCGGTAGTAGCGGATATTTTCATTTAAACAAAAACTTATGATTTTTTAAATAATATTTGCTTGAAAATCATGGAAAACTGTTCGTTTCTTATTGAATCACTTATTTACAGAGAGTGTCTAAAAAATGTTTAACAATCCGGATATGGGAAATACTTGAGATTATTTGAAGCAACTTTTTCCTTTAGAAAAATTTTCTCCGAGGTATCGTTAATGAGTTATTACCGAGAAACATTGTCCAATAAGAAACGAGCTCTGCTGGCGCAAAGAGGCTAAGCCAATGAGCGAAAGTGGTCTTTGTTCGCTCATTGCCTCGATCGCTACGCGCCAGCGGAGCTTGTTTTTCATTAGTCAATATTTTTCATTAATAACTCACTAACGACGGCTCGGAGAAAATTGTTCTAAAGGAAAAAGTTCTTTGGAATGATAAATGGTATTCCCCATTTCTAGATTGTTATACATTTTCGGGATACCCTGTATATACTGTATGTATAGTACATATCGGGAGTTTCCATCCTGACGATACGAATTCGGATCGATAAAAAAAGGTAGCTCAAAATATCGTTTGAGATCTCCAATAAAGTTGCAAAATTTACAACAAAAAAATCCATCATTTCATGCAAACATGAATATTTCATTAAATATTTCCAATACTTTCTTAACCACTTAGCTGCGTCGATCAATTTTTGAGATCAATTTTATATGTATTTTATTGATCACATTAGGTGCAATTTCTCTTGACAAGTTGTTCTAGAATTATTCTAAACTGTGCAAAATTTATGAATATGCTGCACAAGCATTTTAATCTAAAATATAGAAATATTTTTGTTGTGAAATGTAACATATCCTTATGACGTGTATACACATCCTTCGCAGCTAAGAGGTTAAATATTTTAATCCAGGTCTGGTTAACAAATGTTCTTACTGATATTGCCAATTTAAACAATATGGATGTTCCAGCAAATGGTGCCAAAAATTTGGCATATTAAAAACAACGAAACAATCGCGTAGTTAGAAAATAACTAATCTTAGATAAACCGTTGGTGAAAACCCGGTTTTAAAAACCATACAATAAATCGTACAAACGTAGAACAACAACTTCTCCGAGCAACACTTTGGCGGCTCTGCTTGTAGTTTTAGCACCTTTTATCGCATTATGCGTTCAGGATTCGGTTTTAGATGCACGACGTTCATTCTGTGTTGACACACATCTGCGAGCCTTTAAATCCGTAGATATACAGGATGCAAAGAAATAAGACTAAGGATCAATTTAATATTCTATGTATTTTACCAATACAACAAACATATTAATGCAAAAATTGAAAAATAAAATCCTTTAGTTTTCAAAATTTGCTCCTGAAAATTATTAATGAAAAAAATACAAAAAATATACTACTTGAATTCTATCGTCAACTATTTAAAAAAAAAGAGCTATTTTGAATTTCTCTACATGGTTCCCGAGATAGCATTGCATAGAACTGAAAACTTTTCCGTTTTTTGTTGTAGGTAAAAAAAAATTGGAGGAGAAACCTCTCCGGCTACAGAGTACTATTCGTAAAGAAAGGTTTCCTTCGTCGCGTTGTACTTTCATGTGATACAAAAATCCAAATACATAAAATTTTAGCTCTTTTTAAAACATGTATAATCAAGACCTTTAACCAGAATTTGTTCATATTTACTATGATATATCGGCATAAGAAAATTGTTAAAGTTGTACTAGTTTTTTTAATCACTAAGAGTGTTGACGTAATCCCTTAATTCATTCGTTAACTTGAACAATTAATGGGAGATTTTCTACTTTCAATAATAATTTTAATAATAATAATAATTTCAATTCTTCTTTTTATGACTTTCTTTATCTTCCAATTATAGCGGTTCAATAATTATAATTCGCACTTGATCGTTTTTCATTTCTAAACTACGAAAAAAATATAGAAACGTACATAAACGACACTAGTAGATGTAAGAGTGCATAATGAACTCGAAAAACAAAATAAATTTGGAAAATCAAAATTTGTGGAAAAGGAGGGGCGTTTTTCACAAGTGGATAGAATTTTCTCAGAAAAATTTACTACAACGACGTGGCACTTTTATTAAGGATACCGGCAGCTGTATAAAAGCTGCAATTTCAACTGTCGGAATGCCAATTCAAGTGCACTGCACTCGAAATTAGAACAATAGCATGCGTGCAGTTAAGTATCGCTTTTTACCTTCTTCACTTAGGGGGCTGACACGGAGTATCGAAACGTGCTTCGTATCTGTCTTAAATAAACTTTCTTCGTATCTAATTTTCCCCTCCACGTTTCTCATTCTTCGCCTCCTCCGTAACTCAGTTAGAAGATAGCAAAACAATATATATTCGAAGATAAAGGTTGCTACAGCAATTCTTCGTATCTCGACCCCCTTAAACACGTAGACAGTAACGTTATCATATTCGTTATAATCATCTTTATAATACTCGGGCTTTGTTTAAACCGGAATGACTTTTCTATCGTTGACCCAAGTTTCTTGAAGTACTTTTTTTTACGTAATCGATTGAGATTCTTCTAAATTACAGAAAAATAAAGATAATGAAAATTGTCTTTATGCATGACTTCCAACATTATTTGAATAAATTCTTCAATGAAAATTTTATTTGTAAAATATTTCAAATAAATTCTACCAATAAAATGTTATTTGAGAAATAATTCGAATAAGTTATCCGAATAAAATTTTATTTTACTAATATATCGCGTAAATTATACACGAGTACAATTTGATTGGAGTAACATTTATTCGAAAAAAGCTCAAATACGTTTCCAGACGCAAAAGGATATCTGTTTATCTTGCAATGTATCCGAATATCATCGTGACTCACCATGATTAACGAAGTTCGAACAGTCTCCGGTGATTCGACGTGACGAAGCAAAGCGCAAACAGCCCACGTATTCACTATTCGCGCTTCTCACACTGGCGGGAGTTTCCCACCGAAATTCTGTGAAAACGCGCTTGTCAAAACAACTTTCGACACATCCGGGTGTAATCCTGCTCTTAAGCAAATAATTAGGCCGCGCGAGCTGAATATTCCCTCGCCGCCGCAAGTTGTGAGAGAAAACCGCGAAGATCAGTTAACGATTATGCTAATACTCTCAAAAGGAATGTTTTCGAGCGGCGCTTCACGGTGTTCAAGAATCAAAATGTGTTTTTCGTCACGTGCAAAAGTTTAGCGAGACGTGTCGCAACTCGGACGGTTGCCGTGGCAACGAAACGAAGAATCTGCATTTTGCCAAAAGGAGTCGGAAGAGCGCCGATAGTGTAGATTGGCAACGTGTACCCGTTCAAAAGTTTTAATGAGGATGTCTATAGATCGCACCGTGTGCGCCAGGATCTCTCTTGCTCGCACTTGAACCAATTACGTTTCACATTTTCATAGAATGCAATCAAACGCGAGTTTGCCACAGGGCAGTTTACATCGGAACATTTAAGCAAATTGGGAGGAAAATATATCGCGAAAGTAAAACAAAGTTTACTTTGGCAAATCGATTTCGTGCAGGTGTTTCGTAGAGATCAGTTTCAAATGTATTATCATAATATAATTAATAAAACTAATAATCATTAATATATGAATCAACAACGACCGTGCTCTGAAATTGATTGTTCATTTATCGTAAACGTCTTAAGCGTTTTACTGTGTGTTTTGAGATTTTCTGTCATTCTGATGGTTCGAGGTACTTATTTGGTTTGCATGCTCGAGACTCTTTAATCTAATTTAAGCAAACAAAGCTTTTAGCGTATTCTATAAGTAACAATAAGAAAAAAATATTATGCGAACTTTGGCTTTTAAATGCTGTATTAAAAAGTTATAGAGTTGTTTCCGAACCGTCATACAGTGCGGACGTGTTTCTGTCGACGATTGCGAGTGCCAGTAAATAAGTAAATCTGTGAAACTGTGTGCGTGCAATAACAATAGAATTGCTCCAAGGCGTACATACATCCACACATACATACATATATACATATATACATCCATCCATCCATCCATCCATCCATCCGTCCGTCCATCCGTCCATCCGTCCATCCGCCCATCCGTCCGTCCGTCCGTACGTACGTACGTACGTACGTACATACATACATACCTACAGAGGTACATCGTGCGCACAGAGTATGAATCTTCATATGATAAAATGATTAGAGGTTATAAAACGCAAGAGACCTCTGAGTACAGGAGTCTCGACGCTGACAACAAAGAAACCGAAGATAATCCTACAATGCCAAATTCTACACCATCCTATGCATCCATAACAATGTCCAACACGTACCCAAGTAAAGAAGCAGCTATCATTGTAAACAGCATTGACGGAGCCACCATAACGCACTATGCCCGAGCTATCGGAACTTTGACTGGTAACAGTGCCATAAGATTTATTTCCAGAATCTCAAATGGTCGGGTGTGTATTTACTTAGACAGTAAACAAACAGTTCACCGTCTCCTGTCCAAATATTCATCAATTACGATCAAGGAATCAAGTGCCGTCGTTAGGCCGCTAATCTCCCAGCCCAAAGAATCATTCTCTCAAATGTGTCACCCAGTATTATTAATGAGCACATTGAAAAATTCTTTAAGGACATGAATATTAAACTCTGCTCTAAGATTATCTTTCTAAAAGCAGCCATTCAAGACCCTGGTTTCACCCATGTCCTAAGCTTTAGGAGACAAATATATATTAATTCAAACGATATTGCAAAAATACCGGAATGATTTTTAATCAATCACGATAATACAAGCTATCGTATATTCAGTTCCACCGAGAAGGTTGGATGCTTCCTATATAAGGAAGAAGGCCACGTTGCAAAACAATGTAACTTGTTCCAAGAGCAACCAAAGTTTGCCACCGAAAACCCTAGGTTCACAACAATGCCAATCCCTAGCACTTCGCACCCCAATCCTGACAAAAACGACAAAAACAACGAACCAAACTCCCCAGTAACATTAATAGACGTACTGACATCCACAAATCGAATTCTGGAAACTACTGCCTCCAAAAGACCCTTATCCACATCTACCGAAAACTCTACCACTAGAAGATCTAATGATTCAAAACCGTTACATCAAGATCGCAACGTGGAACCATCAAAACAACTGGAAATTTCCCCTATTATAAAACCCCCCAAAAAACCCAAGCGAAGCCAATCATTATCTAGAACCATAGAAAAAATTGGGGATATGCTACAACCTGCGAAGCCAGCTTTCGAAAAACCTGACAACAAGTTCATTCTAAACTACGATCAATTTCAAAGTCTCCTAGAAAACACCTTCGGAGAAAACGATTCAATGACAATAGCGAAAGAATATACACCCAACATAATGGCCCTAATTGAAATGATTAAAAATATTTATCCCCCACTCAAAGACTGGTTAAAAAACTGAACAAGGACCTGTATAATACTCCATCTGACCAAACTCTCCACTGGATGTCTGAAACAGATAGCGACACTTACTAACTCCACGAAAACACTATTATGACAACACAAATCTTACAATGGAATTTGAATGGTTTCAATTACGTCAATAAATCAATACATAGTGAAATCATAGATATTAACTCTAACATTGAAACAATAATAGTCACAACCCTTCTGCCATCTCCACTATACATATGTAATATCTATCTTCCGAACAGTCAACAAATCGTTGAAAGTGAACTTTTAGATCTTATTTCCAAGATTCCCAAACCCTTTACCATCCTCGGAGACTTCAACAGTCATAGCATACGGCGGGGCAACAAAACTGATGCACGAGGAAAAATCATCGAAAAAATAATAGACAACCATAACCTAATATTACTAAACGACAATAGACCGGCACATCTTTCCCCATCTTGCGACACCGTCTCCTCCATAGATTTATCCTTCTGTTCTGCAAATGTAGTACCTATCACAGAATGGGATGTATCCGATGAACTATATGATAGCGACCACTTCCCTATCCGCATTACATACAATTCCAACGAACACAGAACGATACCAATCAAAAGACCGAGGTGAAAAACTGAAATACTTTACTGGAGTGAATACAAAATCAAACTAAACAATCTAACCCTCTCACTTGAAGAACTATCTAACAACAACATCGACCAAATCAATGAATTATTAAACAAATTCCTCGATGCAATTCGCAATGCAGCTAATCTCACAATACCCAAAACCAAACCAAATGCATCACCTCGCCATACACCTGCCCCATGGTGGAATGACGAATGTGAAGAGGCAATCAGGAAAACCAAACACGGTTTTATAAAAAATAGCAGCAACCAACCAAAAACCCATCTTTACGACCACGTTTCGAAACCAACGTAATCCGAACTTCCCGGCAAACAGACAAGTACCATTTAGCGAAAGACTCAAAAACATTGAGTCGGAACTCAATGTAAACCTACGGCCAAATGAAGTCTTTCAGAACCGATTCGCTAATTTGCCCCCTTGGATATTATATCCCATCTCAACGAACATCGACCTCGAAATCCACAACAAAACAGACACAAACCCACAACACTTTAAAACACTCACCTTAGAATTCCTAAATAAATTCCCACAATACACCCAAATTTTTACTGATGGTGCAGTCGCTAAAGCGGGTTCAGGCTATGCAACTGTTACTGAAGGCATCATCAATAAAGAAAAATTACCTCAGGATACATCAATCTCAACTGCCGAAATAATCGCAATCCAGCAAGCCTTTAAGATCGCCACCAACGATGCCAACCAACACTACATCATCCACTCTGATAGCAAAAACGCAATTTTATCGGTCACTGATACAACAAGAACGGATGACCTAACATTAGATATTTTAGAAATAAACCACGAAGCAACCGAAAAAGGAAAAAAATTATCCTTGCCTGGATACCATCTCACGTCGGTATTTTTGGAAATAACCAAGCGGACAGAGCAGCAAAAGAGGCGACCACCCTGTCACCGCCAAAAATCGCACATAAAACCACCCCAGCCGATCTTTAAAAAGTATTCAAAAAACGTTTCCTATTCCACTGGATCAACGAATGGATTTGCAAGACCGCACGCTCTAGAAGTCCACGAGGAAATCTTCAATCACAGCGAACCTCAACCGACAACAGCAAGTAGCGATAAACAGGATTAGAATAGGTCATTCCAAACTAACTCACTCCTTTTTAATCTCAAAAACTAGTCCTCCACTATGCGATATTTGCAACTCCCAAATAACGATAAAATACATTCTTCTAAATGGTTCCAAGTATACAGAACTCCGTGCTAAATACAAAATGAAACTAACCCTCCACGATAATCTTAATAACAGCAAGCAAATAAGACAAGTTATCTCATTCCTGAAAGATTCAAGCCTATACAGTAAACTTTAATATCCCCAACTAAAAGTCGTCGCTAATAATCGCAAGTACAGTTGATGCGACATAAAATACTAGATAAAAAAAAATGTTATAATGAAAATAGAAAACGATAAGGGATTAGTGTTTCGTCGGCACAATGTACGATCACGTTGCTGTTATCTAATTGATATGTTTTCATAAACGTTAATATTTACTATACTTTGAGCGAAATAAGTCGGTATCGTGCAAGAAAGCAGTTCGCTATCATTCTGTATTGTTTACGATAAGAAGGTGATATAAGTATTTAACAATTTTAATACCTTACCAGAGAATTTTGTATACTTCACAATCCTATGATAGGACTATAGTACTACCTCGGCAACATGACAGTGCCTCATTCCTATTAAATTGCGATTTATAGATCAAACCGTAGTGCATTAGAATGCGAAAGAACCGTTACATGTCCTTTAAGTACAATTCAATACGAATCATTAAAAAAGTATGGTATATATCACTGCTAATGATGATTACACGAATACGATAACTATAGCTAGAGCACGAATTTTCTATCAAAAATATATAGTACAATATTTTGTATATTTGCGGAGGCAATGACTTTATGCCTTAGTAATTTGAATCAGTTGAAAATAATGCGTAAGTGTCGAGAAGATGAGTTTGACATATTACAGCAATTAAGGAATTAATTAAAAAAAAATTGTTTTTTTACCCAAAAATGCTAATTATAAAATATCAAAATCAGAAAAAATGCAAGCAGATGTTGCATCCTTTGAAGTCGACACAAAATTCTGGCCCCGTAGCATCGAGATTTAAACATTTAAATCAATATAAATCTTCTTCTCCCTCTACGAGGTTATTACAGTCGAAAATGTGGTAATCATTGTAATTGTGCAGCAATTTTTGGTAACAAAGAATTCTGGTTGTAAGAGATCAAAAGTTAGATCATACTACAAACCAGCAATAAAGCAATTACGAGCCATGAAACTCGATTTTTCGGTTTTGGACTGAAACAGTTTATACGTGTTCAGCAGTTCATACAAAATTCTCGTTCCGACCCCGGAGGTGCGAGAAAATTCAGAGAATGGAACAATTAAGATCGTTCGGTTTTAGTTTTATTAAATAAATTAATCCGGTTATCCGGGACGTTTCGCTGCTTCGTAGTTACTCGACGTGTTAACTAACGTTTTAATTGCTCGGGGGTTGGGAGAGGGAGACATTTGAAAGCGGGTGTTCCCTGAAATCAAAGTACACGAGAAATTGATGGAAGAAGGAGGGGGGTTGGGGGTTGGGGGCTGGGGGATGAAGAATGCCGAATCGGTAACGGTGGCAGAGCAAGATGGCGCAAGGCGCCGGCGTAAAAGCAGCGCGACGCAATGCGGACAGCGGGACAAGACACATGAAAATCACGACGAAAACGTTCCACGCGGTTTTATTTTTCAATTGCTGAACTTTAACGGATCACGCTACGTAAGCCTTTTGTTCGATCCCGTCGTCTCGCGAAACTCGCGCAACTCCGTTCACAACTGTGTCAGATCACACTGCAAAATACAACGGTTATTATTTTATTTCGCTCGAGTACGAACCTTGGAAATGGAACAATTATCCCCGGATGAAATAAAAACTACAAGGAAGCGCGACCGTGGACGTCGTAAAATCGAATGACATCGACCATTTCGATATTTTCCTGTTACATTTTCCGGATGTAGCAAGATACAGTCACGAATTTCTCTCTTGTTACAGCTGCTTTATTTAATTTGTTTGCACAGTACCTACGGCTCATGAATCTCCGTGCTGCTCTTTATACTGCAGACTTTATGCAACATCGAGATTGCCCGTGTCAATTGCAAGAAATAAAAGTTGCGTAACAAGTTCGCCCTTTCTTGAATTGTTTGAATGGATTAAAAGTAATACAAAAGTAAAGTAAAAAAATTTGGAAAAAATCATTATAGTCTTCGATAAAGTAAAAATACATAATATGGAACATGAATAAAAAATAATGGCACGAATCAAAAATAATATGGGTAAACTAGTAAAGTACGAGCATGTACCTCGTAGGGAACATCGTTTTTGTGCCATATCCCCATGGTTTCATAAGTAATGACATTATTTTGAACACACAGATTTGAAATGCCTGTTCCATAATAGGGACATTGAATATGAAACAGGGGTAGGGCTCGTGTGCCGTAAGAAAAGAATAAAAGAAAAGTAAGGAAAAGAAAAGGAGCAGAAGAGCCATCGAGAGCAACGCGACGCGACACTCCTTGCTTCTATTCCTTCCCCATGTCCTGTGCGTTGGACAGTTGCTGGACAAGAAGGGAGAAGTTCTGGAGTTCTGAAGTTCTTACGAACCGCAAGCCAGGACATAAACCCATAAATTGGGACAACGAAACAATTTAAGTATACAATAAGGAACAGTGTGTTATTTCTTCGAACAACCTTATTTGAATTGTTTTCGCAACCGAATGGTCGCATGACACAGTGTTTCGGTACGAGTGAATTTATAAAGAACAATGATAAAAAATATCAGTAGAACTTTTTACATTCAATTTCATATGCTCCGTCTATTTTTTACCGTATTATTTTCAATACTGTTTCATAAACAAAATCGAGTCACAATCAAAATCGAGTGTTAAGTGGCGTTTTTACCTTACCGAGTCATACTGCAGAATGTGGATAATCTTTATCAAAAGCTGATTTTCAGATCCGGCGTAACTTCTTGTTAGTCTTGCGGAGGCGTGCCACACGCGCGTTGCAATAAATTCTGTAAGATTGATGCGCGCCGTCAAACAACGCATAGCAGATACGGTTGGCTCGTGTGCGCGCAAGTTTGAACGATGCGTCCCGCTGGTTCCCGGTGAACGTTGTTAATTTATTTGCACCAGCGGACGAGAAGCGCCAGCCGACTACCGCCACACAGCTCGCGGTCAGGCAAATGAGCTCCATTTCTCTGAATCGACCTTGCGCGAAGGTACATCGCACGACAGCGCATCAAACATAAACAGAGAACCACGGCCCTTTAAATTCAACTTTTACGGTTTCGATTTCTATGTGCATACCGGCCGACACGCAATTAGTCGCGCAACTGCACCGAATCGCTCGAGAACTTCAAAGCAATTCCGAGTTTGGTCCGTGTTTCAACCACTAACTAGAGGTCACGAACTTGAATGTGTATCATGGCGATTTCGAATTTTTTATTTCGTTTTCTCGACGTACAGTGGGTAAAAAAAACTATTCGTCACTTTTTAGAACAGAACAACTTTCCTTTAATAATAAATAATATGTCGAACAAATTCTTTGAATAATATTATGAATAAATTTTATTTCAGTAATACTGTCAATAAATTCTTCGAATAAAATATGTTATTATATATTTTAATGTACGGTAGCTCATGAAAGTGTTCGAACAGTTTAAAACAGGATATTTTAACAATTATAAAACTATGTATCATTGTTGCGAAATGTTCAAAAAAGCATCATTTTCATTCGCAAAACTCTTTTATTAATTTCGTAAGTTTAAATGATATACTATGTATAATCTTGTATTAAAGATTTAGGCGTTCTGTTAAACCAACTGTTAAAACCCCATTTTGTTCACTTTTATTGTACTATATATCGGACTTTCATACTTCTTGGATAAGTACAGTTAGTAAGCTCTAAGTCAGCGAGATGAATGTTTACTACCTGGTCGGGAATAAACCTCTACTTCAAAACTTTAGAATAGAGTGTTAAAACATTGCAATTTTCTTCAAGTTGCAGATAGTAATTACGATTTTATTCACAAGAATTCATCACACCGAGAAGTATGCTCTGTAAGGAATACTTACTTTGGATTATCTTGAAGCTTTGCAGAAGTTAATCACTTTTCATATTGCGATAAATCGGGGACAATAGTAACACTTTAACTTCGAAATACCATTAGCAATCAAATTTACAATCAAAGTTCTTATACGAAAATGTTACTTACCTGGATATTATCCAGTCGTAATAATTTCGTTATAAGTAATATACAGTGTTGATAGACAAAAAAGAAAAGTAGAAAAGGAGTATGGAGTCTGTGATAAATAAAATTTATAACATGAAAGTACATATTAACATAATTGTCAATAATAAATTGAAACGAATGAATGAACAGAGCGAATACTGTAATTCGTGTAACCCAAGTCCAATTCGTGGCCGTGAATAAATAAGTGAAATAAAAATATCATAATAATTGGACTATAGATCTTTATGTAAAATAAAAACTGTAAAATAAAAAAAAAAATGTCTGTATATGTGTATTGCAAAAATCAAAAGTCACTTATGAAGTTTTTCCTTCGTTTAATAACTATAGTACTTTATAGTACTTTATAGTAATGCACTTTTACAATTTCTCTCCTCCTTAAAGTTACAGTCGCCCATTTTTCTACTAATTGCATCAAATTCGCAGTCCAATTATTCTTGACAATATTTAAAAAAGCATTTAAAAAGACGTTAATGACCTATAATATACACGCCCACTTACAAGAAAACTAGAATCATCGGAATGTACTCCTCTTAAAATCATTCAGCGTAATAATATTTAGGTACATCTAGATGACAATATTTAAAATATGAAAATATTTACGTATTATTATATACAATTATAATTTAACATTGGAATACGATGTTCAAGCTTATCGTATTGCAGATAACACTTTCGCACGTTTAGTTATACTTATTAAAAAGTAATTCCTCCGAATGTCCTCTACCATCCATCATATAACTAAATAATATTTAATATCGATATTAATATTTTAATATTTATTAATACGAGTGCATCACAATACTCGTAATACATTACAGTAAATACCCTGCACGTGCCGTGTTAATTGATTCATTATTAATTCCACTTGGGATTTGTAAGATCTAAGACTATCCAGTGGGAATTGTCTACTCGGATTGTCAGCTGTCAAATGCATATTAGATGATTCGATTTAAACTGGGTAGCAAACGATGCTCGACGATTCGACTTGTACAATTTCAAAACTGAGAGTAACGGAGCAATTCAGATAAGAATGCAGAGAAGAGGAACAAAGAGAATGAAAAGCAACATCGCTGGTAGAACTTGGAAAAGATCTGAAAATCGAATTTCAAGAACGAATTAATTTAGAATATACATACTTCGAACGAAAGTTGTTTAATATTGTTACGACGGAAGCTGCCGATTGTAAAGATCGAGAGAAGTCGGCCAACGAAGTTGTTTAATGAGAAGCGAGACGAGAGACTCTCTCGAGCTGTCAAAGCGAGAGGACGTATACTCCCAAATTCAGATATATTGTTATTAGTGTTAATTGCTGTTGTTAATTGTGAATAAATATGTGTGTTTCATATTTTGTCAAGCGACCTTCATATTTCGTTAAAAATGAAAAAAAGCAGATAATTAATTGGCGTATGTTTATCTTTATACGAAACAATTTTTATTCGAAATATTTTTGTATACAATATGTGGCTATGAAGAAAAGTTAAAACGGAACAGTTGAATGAATCACCCTTATAATTCACTTTTGAAAACTGTCATGGCCACTTTTGGATTTCATTTATATTTTATTACTAGCTCTTTATATTATTCGTCATTTTTCGATTTCATTTATATTTTATTTCTAGCTGTTTGTATTATTCTAGCATCTGTGATGAAAAAAGTTACTTAACGTTGTTCTCACGAAGTAGAAAATTGCTAAATGTATAATGTCAAATGTGTAATAAAATTCGTATAATGAAATTTTTTCATAAATGGAAATAAAAGAAAGATTAATATCTTGATGATTTTAATATTCTAATATGTATAGAAAATTACTATACCGTTTCCACTAAAAATCCTTAAGAAACTATCGTGCATCCTTGAACCAGTACATACCAGTATGTATATCGCGATGGGACTATGGTGTGCCCAAACAACGTTCCAACTCGGAAAAGTTTGTAACCTTGTAGGAAAATTCAAACGCTTTTCGAGACCTAGAAGTATGTATCGCGAGACAACTTCTAACTTGTCGATGCCAGAAAATGTTCTTCGGCTAAAAACCGACTGCGACAAAATTATAGTAGTTTTTGAAAACTCGAAATGCAAAAACTTGTAAATACCAGTCTAAAGTCTCCCTTCGGTAACAAGTGAAAACTCCGATCACTGTTTACATTCTTATATTTCAGTTGTAACAAAGTTAACCTTTAAACGCATGATACGTTTTTTTTTAAATACTAAACAAATATATTTCGATGTGTTTACTGAAAGGAAAATAAGGAAAAAGTGGACATCACTTGTGAAAGTATTCTTTCAGCAAAAAAATGTTATTGTAAGATAATATAGTCAATATTAATATATTTTATTATTATAAAATATATTATCGTAATATTGTATTTTCACAACTTACTTATTATATCGTGAAGGTGCTTTTTGTAAATCAATTAGTATTTCCTTATACTGTATAATAGCAATTGATTTTATTTCATTAATCAATATTGAATAATGAAGTGCATTATTTATAAATACTCTTGGTTGAAATGACCCAGTAATTGTAGACTAGTTAAAGTGTAAAAATAACTGACCTATATTTCTGACACTCGATACATTTAAGAGTTAAACAACGATTAATAAAATGTTTCCAGTGTATTGTTAAGAATAAAAAATTATCTGCAGAGTGTAATTAAAAAAGAAACAATGTTTAAGAAAAGATGCTAAAATTATTATGAAAACTGCGATTATTCTGACCAAAAATAGATGTGGAAATGATGGAAAGATGCTTTTAATGTATAGTAGATATGTTAATTATAATATACGTAGTTTCCAGGGAACAATGAAATGGAATTGAAAGCGAGCAGTGTCTTAAAATTAAAGAACCTCATAATGTGTCGGAAATTGCGAATATTATGAGATGAAACAGAAGTAGAAATGATTGCAATAGTTACATGAAACTGGAAAGCATACGAAAGGCGTATGGAATTACTGATCGAGAAACTCGTACCATTTTGAAAATTGTTCAATTTAAGTGTTCAATTTAACATTCACTTCTCGGCATGCTACAAAAGACATTAGAGTAAATGTCACAGTAGAAGAAGGTACTTGCATTAAAAATTGAAACAATCGATTTAAAGAAGCAGATTTAAATGTATAACGCTGCGCATTTGAGATAGAACCAACTTTACTACCGAAGGTGTTGTGTTTTTATTAAAAGACGTAATTATGATAATAATAAATTCCTTATTGTAATACTTTACCATACACTTAAATAGTGTGGTGTTGGAACGTCTAAATGTCCTCTATACGAACATAAACATTATTTTAACTACCTTTTGATAATCTTTACTATTTATGATTTATAAACACTTAGAAAAAAGAAGAACTGAAGAGAAACATATTAATAGCAAAGAGAAGAAAATTAAATGAAAGAAAGGGGAAAGACATAAAAGAACGACGCAAAAAGAATTTGTTGAAAGTATCTAAAATCAGATTATTTCATAAATACCGCAAAGTAAAATATAGAAAAGCGAAATTATTAAAAATGATGTTACATTTTAATCACTCATATCATTCCTTATTATAAATTTATGATATGTGTAATACAAAATTTTTCGAAGTGGCCAAAAAAGATAAAAAAATTCATGTTTCATTGTTTTTACTGTAATAATTGTCTAATCATTCTGTTACTAAATTGTATTAGATCAAGGTATTAGATAATTAAATTTGCATATTTCTTACATGTTACTGATTTTCATATAAATCCTCAACGTGACCACAACTGGTACATCTACTATATCATTTCAAAAAAGTATGACGATCGTACACATTCAAGTGTCGAAAGCTCGAAAAGTTCTAATGCTTTTAACTATTGTGTGATTCATTATAAGAGTTGAGTATTTTAACACCAGTGTCGATAGGGCAATATATTTTTCCAAATTCCGCTGAAATAGCAAAAGTTT
The DNA here is from genome assembly GCF_028453695.1 of Augochlora pura. NCBI lineage: Eukaryota > Metazoa > Arthropoda > Insecta > Hymenoptera > Halictidae > Augochlora > Augochlora pura. Next base: position 17,538,114 of record NC_135778.1, on the reverse strand, counting down.
CCCTTGGTTTACATTTATTGTGCTCAAAGAATTTATAGGTTCCCTCACTGGCGAACTATTACGATGGACAATACTCAAAGTGAAATAAACTGTGCCCGTATAGTTAAAAATACAAATAAAGACCATGAACTTACATCATTGATTTAGTTTAAACTAATCATTAAAATCAAACGAAACTCAAGTAAATAATAGATAGATTTATTAATTTCAGCCCTTAGGCCCAGAAATGGACTTGGTTTACATAATCCCTAAGTTAGTTTGTTACATGCATTTATTATCTTAGCCACCACAAGGAAATAATAAATTAGAGGCATATCTCATTGTTAGCGAAAAATAATGATTCAGGTTTACTTACATGATGTCTTTTTCGGATAACATCGAGAACTCGGCAAATACTGAAAAAGAGGAAAAATTTGTGAAACAGTTAATATTGTTATACCATACGAAAAACTATAAATGTTTTCTCTTGATAATATGCTTAATGGTATGTAAAATTTCTAACAATGAAAATATTGAAAGAGTTTAAGAACATCTATATATTATTTTTACTCACTCTTACTTTATATAAAGATATTTTTAATAATAGTGTACACGCATATTTAGTGTAGATTTTGAGACACTCGTACATTGAACAGAATAAAAAAAGAAGAAATCAATTATACAATCTGTAAATAATTTACAGATAACTTACAAAGTATTTATAATAATTTACAGTATTACCATAAAAAAAATTAATTTATTTATTATTTATTATTTGAGTTATTGAGAGTTGATTACTCCACATGTCACCTCTTGGCTACACACTTTAGAAATATAACTTTACTTGTAAAAAAATTAAAGTTAAGCTTTGTACACAAATCGCCATCTAGCAGAACAACTCGAAACAAGTACGGTTGAGCACGAATCAATCATGGAATTTTGCAATCGAATTGGCGAGGTCTCAATTTAAACAAAATTTTAATAAAATAATAGTCATTAAAGAATGTTAAATCGAACAAACAATAACAAATATGGAAATAAATTGTACAAATTGTAGAATTTAACCACCTATATGATATAGTCGGTACCAAAGGATTATGGTTTTGTGAAGGTTTATATAACGAAGCAAATTCATTCCACAATTGTAAAATCATACTGCTTATAATTTCATTCAGTGTTTAATATCTTTAATTGAAATATTTTGACACTGAAATTATTAAATTATGAATTAAATTATTCTCGTTTGTATAATCGTGTTCACTTTCAGAAGGTTTATTATCAACTGATTATACGGTGGCAAGAAACGATAAATGCTAGATTAATTTAGTAATTCAATCAATACGAAAATTGTCGATAAAATAAAAAATGTCATTATCTATAACTGTCACAGACTATGTCACACTGCGCCATCTGAATAGGACATTGAGAACGATTACAAATTTCAGGATTATAGTGATCTACCTTACCTACTGTCTGTACAGCAAATTTAGGTGCAGATATGACTATATGAGTTATATGACAGATCAACCAAAATCTTATGGGACTTTGATTTGTCAGAAATCTGTAACACCGACATTTTGAAATCGTACTGATTTGAACGACCTCTATATTAGAAGAATTATACAAACGCAAAGTAGAGACCTACAAGATTCAAAATCTCGCACTGTACTATGTCACGTCACAAGATTCATTTCTGTATTAGATCAATCGTACAATAAATAAATAAATATTGCTATTACAAATTGCTTAGTCCTATTAGATGTATAGTTGTCTTCGTATAAATTGTGTATTTTATTAAAGTGAGTTAATTACAGATTTCACAATCCAAATAAGTCCGTTTTTTAGATAATATTCACCTGTTTGTAAACTAAATAAATTATTTTGCAGATCTTATTCATCTCTTTGCAAATATTTGTAATAAATTTCCTATAAAATTTAAAGATCGAATGGCAATGTATAAATAATGGTTAAGGATGAATGAAAATGAATTATTTGTAATGAAGCTTATATTATTTTATAAATAAATATACAAATTCACGTTAAATTGAAAAACTGAACGAAAGATGGCCTATTTTATAATTTGCTGTGCAAGAAGCTGTATATGATTTACAAAAGGTTTAATCTTAAAAGGTAACGTTCCAAATATCTCATATACATTCCAAATATCTTACAAATTCATTGAACGAGAAAACATAAAAAAAAAGATTAATTATTAAATGTTCGCCCGGAAGCAACGTTTTCACGTTTCTATGCAACATCAATTGTTAAGCAACACTTGTGAATGATTTCGAACATTGTACCTCCTGTAATAGTAATGATACATAAATGTGCCCATAATTATGAAAATAGTCTAAGTCAAAATTTAAAAAAAAATGAGTTTATCAGTTATTTTACACCACATTATTTTATACTAAATTTATTCAATGTAATTTTTACGATATCGTCAAAAATGAATCATTAGATGGTGATTGTAATTTCAACATTATATGGAATTCATTTAGTGTTAATTATGAAAGTGGTCTAAGTCAAAAATTTAAAGCAATTATAGAAACGTAACTTGAAAACGGCGTGTCAAAAATAATATTGAAACAATAGACCATAAATTTTTGGTATCGGGTCATTCCTTTCTACCGAATGACCGTGATTTTGGGTTGATAGAAGTGAAAATAAAAAAAGCAAATCACTTATACAACCCTGAACACTATTATGAACTCAGAAAAGTGTTGAAGAAGAACTATACATTTTCGATAAAACGAATGTCGCAGCCGGATTATATTTCAACGAAATCACTGGAAGAGTCAACAACAAGAAGAGGAGAAAATACCGCGTGCGAATCTATCTCTCGGCTGCAAATACAATGGATGAGATTCGTGAAAAATTAATCATATAAAATGTTCTATAAAACTTCTTTAGATGCTCCTGAATTCCACGTTTTGGATCTTTCACCTAAAATATACGGAAATATTAAGCTACTTCTTTTATACACCACCACAAGACCAGTATCGGAAGAAAAACATAAAGATATTATGTGATTACTACCATACATTCCTCCAGTTTTTCAAGAACATTTTAAAAATCTTAAAAACTCGAAATGATAAAAATGCATTACTTTTTTAGAATCATTAATAAATGTGCATGAATTATTTCATTAAAGTTTTTGTTTCAAATAAAACTCATAGTTCTTTATTGCTTCAAGTTGTTTATAGGACATTCAGTTAATTTTGAAAATGGTCTAAGTCAATTCAAACTTTAAAAACAACATTTTCGTATGAAATTCACACAAAATTTCATATTCATATTAAATTTCTATTAATCAAGACTAATAAAATTCTAAATAAAAAGATAGCATAATGTAAAAATATATTTTAATTTATGCAAACGCAATTCATTAAAAATCACGAAACAAGAAATATATGACTTAGACCACTTTCATAATTATGGGCACAAATAATGAATTCTAACAAATTGATAGATAAGAAAAACGACTTCCTGAGTCTCTTACAGCTTTCGCCTTTCCATTTCTAGTAGAACACTTCATCATAAGAAGATATCCGAACAATTTCCCTTAGGTCGAACTACATTACACATTTCAATTTCTCGACTCTTCAGTACTAACGCTTTCTCGCAAGTGATAGACCACTTTTCACGGCCTATATCGGGAACACTTTATTCAGCAGGATATAATATAAATTGTTCTGTAAATTCTTCCATCATTTGAAATTTTGTAATTTGTTCTGCTGTCGTATTTAATTCGTACTCGAAATGTCAATCATTTTAAATAGATTTAATATAGAATTTTTCGTTTCACGATGTTAATAACTTCAGTTTTAATTTAAAAGAAACTAAAATATTGAAATAATATTCTCTAATTTGATGAATTGAACGATCAATCGTAAGTTATACGGTAGGTTATCTCAAAGGATATTATCGATACAATACTATTTTTGAAGGATGCAATTCACAACACGTATAGTACTCATAAATTATACTGTTCGCGCTATGCATTGTTTTTCATAAGTAGATTACGAATCTTTATGCAAATTGCGTCGGTTGTAAGAAACAGCAGTCAGTTCGAAATGTCTTTGCACCTCTCACAGTTTTAACGAATTGAATATAATATCAACATTCTCGACTTTTTAAAATCTTTCTTTCATTTCAAATGCCACGCACTCGTTTCTCTCTCATAAATGTATAAAATCCGCAGTCTACCCGTAACATAAATTTACATGCGTTTATACAGTGCGCTAGAGTTTTACGACATAGTGAATACGCTTCATTTATTTGTCTCTACATTTGATACTCCTTTTATCGCTACGAGTTATGTTCTTTCAAAGCGATATCAGCAAATAAAAATTTGAATAAATCGTTTTTACACATTTGTTTCATTTTACAACATCCCAGCATTTTAATTAATGATTTTATATTTTATTCTTGTTAGAGACTGTGTTTCATTCTCTCTGACCTTTGTCAGAGTTATACTATACATAACCTTCGTTTTGCTGTTTTTGTTAATGTTATTGCAATGTTCCTCGTCGCGATCGCAGGCGAATAATTTGACGATTTTCTTGTACAATAATTTTAGTACCTTAGATTCATTCCTTAGGTTTCTCTAAATAATTACGAATAGGTAATAGAATGATGATGAAATCGAATACGATACAATAAAAACATTTAATGCATTCAAAACAATTATTGTATTCAAAACAATTATTGTGTTCAAAACAATTATTGTGTTCAAAACAATTATTGTGTTCAAAACAATTATTGTATTCAAAACAATTATTGTATTATTTTCCATTTATTAAGATTATTAGAAGAAAAAAACGAAGGTGCATGTAGCATCTGTATCTTGCAATGGCAATTTTTATTTTATGTCAAATCTTCGTATCTCGAATATTATCACAGACGTCGATATGAAATAATAGGTATTCCAGCCATAAATATAGAAAGTTATATGAGGACTGTGTGTGTGCGCGCGGATTTTATATATTTATGAGAAAAACAAGTAAGTACAATCTGAAGTAGGAGAAGAATTTCAATGACTGAAGAATATCGATGTGCTCTTTACATCTATTTAGAATGATTAAAGGAAGATCATGACGTATATCCATCTCTTACGTCGCTAAATTGAGGCAGATAATTTTCATTTTGCTTAAATATTCGCGATCTTGTCATATTAGCAGATACAACACGATAGAACGTCATCTTTAAATTGTTATAAAAAATATTTCCAAACTTAAAAATATCATGAAGCACGAATCACTTGACATGTTTTCCGCAGCATCTATAAGAGGTTTTATTTAGTACCGCAAAAATTTCACCCTGCAGCATTGATAATTGGCCGAGTTGTAAAATTTTACTGTCGCGCATGACCTGGGGCGACAAGACGCAGCGATAATAAAATTTTATAACTTTGGAAATTGTCAATGCTTCAGTATGACATTTCTATGATGAATCTTGGGAATGTCACCTCTTACGATTGCATAACACAATTCGTCGACCCGTGTATACCACCCTTAAAGATATTTCTGAATTTGAAATTAAACAATATTGTTAATATTAATTTTAGTAGTGCTAGTGATATAACTCGTTTCAGTAAATTTGTTTTTAACGAAGAAGACTTCAACTGCGGCATTGTAATGATTTATTCATTAAATTGAACTTATTAAAACAATTAATTGAAATGAAATTAACCTTTCTAAATTGTCAATGAATTTACAAAAATGCAAAGCAAAGGACGTGCACGTACAACGCGTGTTCATGCATACTATGTATACTATATTTAAATGACAATTGGGGCTTGTCCGCTGTGTCGATTTACCATTCCAACTTGAAAATGTTGCGAATAGCTGAAATTGAAAGCTCTATTGCCGCAGAGGAATCACCTTTTACTTTTATTACCTGTTAAAGTAACTTGACATTGTTAGGAACTAAACTTGTTCAGTTTATTTGGCAAACACCAAACTGAACAAACTGTGCAGGAGTTCAAAGTTGTCAATTTCTGTTTGCGCTCCGAGGCTTCGAAGTTAAATCCCATGATGGCCTCTTCCAGTACAGTACACAGCCCAGAATAAATTGTAGTATGTTCTGTCTACATTACCGCGACGACACAATGGTGGTGTCACCGGGAAAAATTAACATGTTCATGAGGTTTGGTTGTCCGGATATTGTTTCGGACACTGGGGACTTTGCCTAGGCGTCGAAAACTTAGTAACCGGACGATACTACATAGTTATGTCGGTATAATTTCGTTTCCCGGCGTATGCTATAATTGCTTACGTAGATCTTTTTGCCTTATCTACTGCTTAATTGAATTAACTAAAAATTAACTTACGATAATTACTAAATCTGAAGCTTAACTTTAAGACTTATTTAAAAAAAGTTGATACGAATGTTTTTATATTTTGGTAGAATCAATTATTTTCGCACGGTGAAGATATTCATTATTTAGATAAATTAATTAGAATATTGTACATAAATGAAACAGAAGTTGACTCAAATATAAATGTTGCAGGAGCTGTACATAGTTTCGACTTGTAGAAATATGTAATAATTTTTTATTGATAGCAACGTATGGATAAAAGATACTATGTTTACTACAGTATGTCCCATAATTATTTTAATTCTGGGAAAATTTAAATTCACTATTTTTACAACAATCGAATTTACTAGTATGTTTCAATGAATTAGGTAATCAGTTTATCAAAATTCGTTTTAAATTGAATAGCATCAGCTACAAATACGTCTATATCATTGCTATTTATGTTAACAAATTGAAATATCCTATAAAATTTTGCCATAAATGCATAGAATCAGCAGTCTGATTATCGCTAACATCGAATGCTGTATCATGCTTTCAAGGAAGGCGATTGCAAGTTATAAAGATGTCAATATCGATACGTGAAGACGCGCCAAATAGATATTCAATAGTCAAATAGCTGATTACGAGAAGTGTACGAGATTCGAAAATATCAGGTCAGGTCAGGTCAGGTCAACTCGGGTCGAGAATTTTTTTCGTCACCAGCTCGAGATCACAAATATATCTCGTTACGTATTATACATACTATATAAATATCAACATTCTCGAGATTTCGAGAACTCGAATAATTTAGATAAGAAGATAAGTGCTCGTAAAAGAAGTGACTTACGTCACATGTAAATAATTGTAGAAGCAATCTTAACTAATTTTGAAAGTGTAACAAGATAAGTAGTCAACACTTTCCGAAAACACACAATCCATTACGACATCAAATATTTCATTCATAATAAAAATAATAATTTTTTTTGTAATAATAATAATAATAATAATAATAATGAAAATTCCTTCAAAGATGGATTCCATATCACGTCCTACATTCACAGTGCTTTTCAATACTTGATAAAGTGTATGATGAATTGCAGGAATAAATTTCAGCAATTCCACTATATTCTTCCTTTTAGCTAAAAAAATAAGAATTTACCTAAAATGCATTTACTTAACAGGGAACGGTTTAGTCGAATATAACAATGGCGTGAATCAAGCATCAACTAACAGGCTCAATTGAAAGTGTTCAGAAACAACTGAGTGCGGCAATTGCTAACTCTAAGATTCACACTACGTATAATCCTGCAGTATACAATGAGATATAAAACTGTTGGTGCAACATTTTTAAATACTATTTTAATATTTCAATTTTCTGAGTATTGATCACTGTTGGATTCTGCAAAGTACGCTATGCGAAGCTGCAGTTTGAACGTAATACCAAGGACGCAAACGGAGGTACGATTTCTCCGATACAGTTAGGCGTAGTCGTCAATAGTTTTCTCATATAGACTTCTGCAACTCAGTTGCTTTCGAGATCTTCGACGAACATACAGGATGTTCGTTCATAAATAATCCATCGAATACATCATTTCAAATCATTGCTAAATGACTGACTTTATAAAAAAATATCTTTTATGGTTGCTTGCGTAGAATACATTAATGTCACACAACATGTTTTAAAGATATTTTTCAAGATTATAAATTTTCAATAGTTCTCTGAACATTAAAGATCAACAGTTAAGAATTTTAAAAAAAATTGTTTGAAAACAACAGTTATTACATTTCTCATCCGTTAGGTTAATTATTTCAATTAATACAATATAACGAATTCTTCGAAATTATTATTTAAAATAAAATTATAGAGTTTCTCTTAGACATAGTTTAATAATTAAAAAACCTATTAATAAACTCTCGATAACGTGCTAATAAATGCGTAGCACATTGTAACTCGTAAACGTGAATTATGAAAATTTCTATTATGATAAAAGAAAAAAATGCACAAGAATGAAGTTTATCCGGAACGACAGTTGCGAAGCTGAACCCCAACTATGGCACAGCTTATTATAATAATGAAATGCTAATACAAACTTCTGACTTTAGATTGCTTAAATTCATCGATGACAATATTCAACAAGTTTTAATATTTTTCCAAAACTCCAATTTGAGTTGGCACTTTTTATCAAATTTCGTACGATGAATATGAATTACAAAAGCAGTTTTTGACTGCTTGAAAAGAATACAGTGTTGCAGTCACTCATGATTCCAACATACATGTTATGGATTAAATACGTTGTTATACGTTATTGTACGTATAGAGTATCCTTCGTTCGGATTTTCGAATGAAATACTGCAACGGCTTGCAAGCAATGCAGCTGTCTTCATCAGTAGTCAGATACGGCAGCTGCATTATAGCTGGGTCATTTCACCTCCGAATAAACTAGTTCCTTTGCTTCCACAACTTTGAAATGCTTCTTCCGATAGCGTGCAACTTCCCAAAAATATCAACTTCGATCTGCGATATGATATTTTTTAAATCTTACAATCTCACTGCAACTACACCAATACTTTATTTATTGGAAGCCTATTAGAGAAAGCTCGATATATTATAGCTTTAACCATTTGCGGTCGAGGCGCTGCTAAAAATGATCATACCACGTTTCAAAGTAACTTTGATCAAATTTACTTGTGTTTAGAACATTGTTAAGTGCTGTTAACTGTTGTACGAGTCACAAAATGAAAATCCATAATGTATAAAATGTTCCAGGTTATATAAAATGGAAACGCTAGAAATCTGAACAAATATTTTGGATTTCCAGTTAAAATGGCTCCAACTTCAAAAAGTTAAACGATAATTTCAAAGATGCTTGTTACATTATATTTATTGAAATAATATTGCGGATTATGGATGATGTCAATATGGTTCTATGTACAATCTTTTAAGAAATTCTAACTGGTGATTTTCAATTTTTCAAGTAATTATTATAAAACTGCCGGTAAATGAAGTGTTATACAATATCTTAAATTGTAATCCATTGTATATGTTTATCAAATGTGTTGAGAGTCGCTTAATGTGGATGGTGAACGCAATCGATAGAGATATGATTAGCAAACAACGTAAACTTTATTAGAACAAAGATATTACAGCAAAGCGGGCACTCGTGTAGCATGTGGACGCGGCGAGAGAAGAAAGCAAGCAAGTGAAGTGCGGCAAGCGGTTCGCGTGGCTTGCCCGTTCAAGAACAAATGAAGAACCCCGCCATGGAGCGGTAGATATCGAGATGTCCATGAAACGCATCAGGGCGCGCAATATGAATAGGGCCCGTCCCAATAAAAGGTTTTTCTTCTTTTCCATTATAATTAATATTAATACTGATTTAATCCAGAGACTATCCACGGATCAATGTGAGTCTAAATCCGCGCGTTATTCTTAATTCACGAACGTAAAATAAATGTAAGTAATTGTAAATATACAATTATGAGTATCTTATAAGGAAACATTTAGTTTATATTATCCAGACAAGTAAAGAAAAAAAATGTCCATACTTGTGGCGACCCGTGCACGTGCACGTCGTCAGGTCGCCGCCAATTGTTTCAGAGTTCTTTTTGTTTCTGGACAGTCGACGACGAACGCTCTGACGATATAGACGCGCGACGCTTTCCGCACGACGACCACGTAGCAGCAACGGAATAAATTTATTAAACGCGAATTCGTGTTGCTAATTCTCCCGCGTACCTACAATACTGATAGAAATAAATCCAACAAAAATTGGCATTCAAAATCAGAATGCTTCCTTACGTTTCAAAAATATTTCTGCGACCATCTAAGAAGCTACACTTAATCCCCGAATTATCGTATCACGTGAACACGAATTTAGTATTTTTACGACTTACTCTTTTTCGGATTAACGCGATTTTATTATTACCTCCGATTTAAATAACGTCTTTCCGCAGCACACGAAACGCATAGGTAGCCAGATTTAAGGATAGATTTGGGCTAGTAAATCACGATAACGCAAAGGTCAGTTACTAGGTTAGATTTATTGCTGAGGTCTGAATAAGGTTTGGATGAGATCCAGGTAAGGTGCTACTAAACATACTTTTCCGTACGTTACAGTCATTGTAAGAAGTATTCACACGTTGATTTTTTAATTTTCACAAAATTGTCGATATTTGAACTGTTTTAATTTCGTAAAAAAATAACCATACAAAAGAAAACCTGCAATAGTTTTAAAGCTTGATTCCTCTACATTTACTATACATTATTGTGTCTTTGTAACATATTTTATACATATACATATAGTGAAGCGAGTAAGAAACCAGAGACGTGTTTATTCTGAAAAATGTTACGGATTTAAAAATTTACCGACCGACAGCTTATAAATCGGCTTTTTAATCTGTCGGGTAGCCTGTGAATCGCTTGTCATGGTAACCAATAATTTGCTATTTATTATTGAGATATTATATAATTTTTTAAATATTAGACATCTTTCGCGACGAATGAAATAAACAAAATAGATCATGTTTAGAGCGTGCGTGATCCGGCTCGAAGGATCACTATTTAGAGCGAAGGTTGATTTGTCGCTGGTTCGATGAACACGCTCTGATATTGAAAGTATTTTGCTTTATTTTAATAAACAATTAACACTTATTTAAGGCCGTCACAATGGCCGTACGAAGTTATTAACCACTTCGGTACGGCGCGCATCGGCCACGAAATTGTGCCCACAGCCGGCACTCACCATTCGCATGCTACTTCGTGCATCGACAGTGAATCCGTTTTGCTCTTTTACAGATCTTTGACGAGAAAAGCTTATTTATGTGTATTTCTGGACGTAAACACTGCAATTGTAGAGATAAAGCAAAAGTTCTTGGCAGTCGACTATAGTCGACTATAGTCGATGCTCGGCCGTGTGCTTTCATATCACGGCCGTCGACTATAGTCGACACTCGGCTGTGCGTGTTCATCTGTGGCCGTCGACTATAGTCGACGCTCGTACCGAAGTGGTTAATCAAAAGCCGCCACAATGCCCGTACAGAGGTTCTGAGAGTCTGGCAAGTCCTTGCTACTCTTCGTTTCTGAGCGTCGTCGGGTATCTCTTTGGTTTCTATTGTGTTTCGTTGTTGTACTTGTGTTTTGACTCTTGATTGTCTCTGGATAGACTCTCACATCTTCGTGGTCGTTCGCGTTCCACGAAGACTCTTATCCCTACTTTTTCGTAGGCGAACACCTATCAGCCAATACGAAATTAGTTGAAAAAGACCAAGTACCGCCCTTCGAAATGTTGTTTCCGAAGGTTGATGCCTTGGGTGTCCCCCAAATTCGCTGGCTGCACAGGGTCGCTTGGCGTACATTAATTCTCACGGTGCACGGGGTTTATGATACGTCAAATGGCTATTGAGCACCAGGAGAAACTCCAAGGGTCCGATGTCTCGTCTCGAGCTTGGCATCTTTCTCCTGGTTTATGATGCCAGATGCTTAAAATACGTACATTGCCAAAAAGGCTCTGCAGCTCAAAAATAGCCAGGAAGTCACGTACGCATCATAAACCAAATCGTTATAGAATCCTTAACAGATCAAATAAATACGGCTGAATGACCGGTCGGTAAAGTATTAAGCATCTGTAAATACACTGGAATTCTTTTTCCACTTATTCGAATTCTACAACTGAAAGATGCTCTTTACAATGATACTTTAAACTTCAATGCACGATGTTATTTAGTCAATTTATTGAGCCACGAATGGAAGGAGTTCTGTCTATTTTTCAGTGAAAGCTGCACGAGGGATTTGCACATCCGAACATGTTCCTCCTCGTTCCTGTTCCATACAAAGAGTAAAGAAATCGTATAGCAATATTCCAGAGTTCATTGTAAAGGACAAGTTACAACCTTCAAATCTATAGTGAAATTATTCGTGAAAACAACTGTTCGACGTTTACAGAAATGTTTGAATTTACAGCATTTTCGAGACAACCTATATTTTTAGTTTTCTTTCTCTGGTATATCATGTAAAGATATTTTAAGAGAAAATTAACGAAGAATTCTGAGGACACAGGTTTCAAGCTTTAACATGAACCGAGATTTATTTATATAGTATATCGGAAACTAATGTCGAACAAGGTGTTCCGTCCTACAACGGAATTATGCCTTTATAGCCCTCCTTCAAATTCCGTATTTTTCAATTTAGAGGGTTATTACTTTAGTGCTCTTTTTATATCGCGAAATCACATTAAGAAATCGAATTTCAACTGAATCGGTTTATTAATACAGCTGATTGTAAAGTGATTTCGTCGAAATTAGTTTTCCCGGTTTATGGTACGGTTGCCAGATGGGCCGCGCCGGCTGCTCGCTTGGGTTTCGGGGACCTACGTCACTAGCTTGGGTTTTCCCGTCCTACGTCACAGCGAAGCCCGGGCCCTCTGACTTCCCTCTCCACCTCACCGGTAGCCAATCCGCGTTCGAGCGTTCTTTCGGGAAAATTATAAAAATGGCACGAAACTCGCAATTTCTAGTATTCTGTATTCTATCTGCAAGTATTCTTGGCCATCCGCCGTATTATTCGTAACAAGTATTCATCATCGCTCATATAGCGACAAATCAACGTATTTTCAACATCGTCCCTCATCCAACCAGAGTCGAGTTAGATACATCCAGCTTCCACCTTAGACCATAGAACTTGTTCTATATTTATATAGTACTTCAAGTTCAGTCTTCAAGATCCGGACTCGCAACACAACGATCAATTATTACATTCCTGCAGTTCGACTTCGTGTCACTGTAGCGATACATTTTATACGCAAAAAAGGAAAACAGCTGTTCATCTTTAATTAGACGGACAGCGGGACTAATCCACTCCGTCGCACAGCATAATCGTCTTTACAACCCGATGGATAGTTTATATCGCGGAGTATTAGTTCCGGAGGTGTTCACGCAGGATTCCTCCACGCTACATAAGGGTACATGTAAAACTTGTTTAGAATGAGGTCTTCGACGACCTAAAGATCCTTATTTCGCGTGTATTTAAGTACACGTGTAAACGTGTAATTAATATTTCTAAACTTGACTGCGTGACAATTTCTATATTGCCACGTGTATGTATTTCTATTTTACACGTATTTCTATTAAACGTGTACTTTGTGTTACGCTTCATCTTTATAGCAATATTTATTAGACTTCTTTTTATTTATTTACACTTCTTCTTTACAGCAATAAAGGAACTTTTCTTTAAATTGTTTTATTGATACGTAATGTTAGGAAAAAATTATAATATTATTAAAGAAAGACCGAATATTTGGACTTATTTACATCGGGGAAAGCTCCTGAATTCATTCATAATACTTTTTTGCAAGTATAGTGGAAAACGTAAAAGTTCAAATTTTCGTTCGAGCTAGCACAGGTTAGTCGAAAAGGACATAGCCGATTAAGATGGTCAGACTGCCCTTAGAGGTTTTTCAATGAGTCATATACTGTTCGATAGCTGACCAATAAAAAAACTCATCTGTAAATTAGATTTCGCGGTTTTCCGGTATTTTTCCACCTTTAGCGGCTTTCTAAAATTTTGGAAAAATATGGCATATTTTGGACATCAAGCCGGCTGTTATACAATTTTTTCAGATTTTTCAGTTGCAAGCTGTGATTATCAAAAATGAAAAACCCCCAAAAAATCGGAAAATTGAAGATTTCTCGAAAACTAAAATAGACAACACTTTTCCATTAATTCTCTGATAAGGTACTATCACGGCTCGTGCACCCAATTTTTTCAGATTTTTTGCTCGCCTGCAACATTGTCAAAAAAAATAAAAACCAAATGTGTCGATGTTTTTTGCTGTCGGAAAGAAGCTACTACTTGTCTAGTTTACCGTGAGTGTGGATTGAGTAATTTTAAACAAACAATTTGTTAACCCTGAAAATGCGACTTAAGCGAGCAAAAAAATTGTAACGAGCGGGATATATGCCGAAATGTTTCCGCTCATTGCAACTCAATCGGTTAGCGGATTGGTTAGGGCGTACGATTTCGGTGCTGTTACGCTCGGCTTCAAATCCCGTTGGAGGCTAAGTTTTTTTTTCGTAAAACACACTTTATTTTTCTAATTCTATATCACAAGGTATATTTAAATGACTTTCCATATATGTTTGTAATGTTTTAAAAATATTTTTTTTAACTTTTGAAAAATATTTAAGTCAGCATACATAAAAAAAATAGTTTTGTAGTATCGCTTATTTTATTCATTCTCTAACTACATATGTTTGTCATTACGGCTTTGTTTAACATTCTTTAGATAACAGTTCATTAATTTAGCTTCTAAGCTTTCCGTCTTCAATAATACGGATAAAAATGACTCTTCGTCCTGGAAACCAATTCTTTTTTATGACTTCCTTTTATGAGAAAGTTTACATTCGTGCAAACGGCCAATGGGTCCGTGGATGTAGAGACTAAAGGTGCCTGAATCAAGGAGGTATGAAATGAATCGGACTGGTCCATGAATGTAGAGCCTGAGGGTGTCTGAACTAAAGAGGTTTGAATTGAATCGGTCTGGTTCATGAATGTAGAGGTTGAAGATGCCTGAACCAAATAGGTTTGAAATGAATCGAACTGGTCCATGGATGTAGAGCCTGAAGGTGCCTGAACCAAAGAAGTTTGACTTGAATCGGACTGGTCCATGGATGTAGAAATTACATGAGTTTCTGTTACCTGTCACTGCTCGGAACCTTTCTTACGCACACTTTCTTTGCGGAAATATGACGAAATGTGGCACTTTCAACAAAATATATCACCAACGCTCACCACTTTTCTAAAAATGTTTGAAAATTCCGTCGCCTGAAGTGATGTACGTATTATCTTCCTCTGACCACGCACTGTTCGAAGTGCCCGATTACACCCAATATACCTTGTAACGAGACTTTTAAACATTTTGCAAATACATTGAAATGTGCGCGATTGAAATGTTACTTCTTTGGAGTATATACTCCAAAGTGTATACAAGGAGTATATACAAAATCGTGTGAAAATATACAAAAGTGTGAACGTTCGCGTCGTTTACCGTTAGACGAGTCGCAGCCAAGTAAAGTTTCCATAAAAATAAAATGTGTTTTACGAAAAAAAAACTTAGCCTCCAACGGGATTTGAACCCGAGTGTAACAGCACCGAAATCGTACGCTCCAACCATTCCGTTAACCGATTGAGTTGTAATGAGCGGAAACATTTCGGCATATATCCCGCTCGTTACAATTTTTTTGCTCGCTTAATTCGCATTTTCAAGGTTAAAAAATTATTTGTTTTGATGTAATAACGTTTAAAAGTACTTAATCCACACTCGCGGTAAACTAGAAAAGTAGTAGCTTCATTCATTCATTTCTGACAGCAAAAAACATCGACACATTGGATTTTCATTTTTTTTGACAATGTTGCAGGCGAGCAAAAAATCTGTGAAAAATTGAGTACACGAGCCGTGATAGTACCTTATCAGGGAATTAATATAAAAGTGTTGAATATAATATAAAAGTGAGAAATCTTCAATTTTCCGATTTTTTGGGGGTTTTTCACTTTTGATAATCACTGCTTGCAACTGAAAAATCTGAAAAAGTTCTATAACATGGGGCTTAATGTCCAAAATAAGCCATATTTTTTTCAAAATTTTAGAAAGCCGCTAAAGATGGAAAAATGCCAGAAAACCGCGAAATCTAATTTACCCTGTAACTACCCTCACGGACAAGTTACAGGGTTAAAATTTTGCACAGATGAGTTTTTATTGGTCAGCTATCAAACGGTATATGACTCATTGAAAAACCTCTAAGGGCAGTTTTTACCATCTTAATCGGCTATTCCCCTTGATACGATAATATTTTTCCCCCAATTAAAATATTCCAATGACGTGTGCAGTCCGCTCAATTTATCTGATTGGTTGGATATGCCACCGATGTTTCTGTAAATGGTATAGCGATGCCTGTTCCACTATATTTAAATAAACATGTCAGTCTTCCATTCCTTGATCCACTGAATCCACTGAATCAGGCCAAAGCTATTTATGGACGTTCAACCCCAAACAAGTGCAGATCCATCACCTACTTTTATCGTTGGTTTAGTAGAATTTCGTCAGTATTCCGATACGATACTATGCCATACGACGGGATACGATGTCTGGCACTCATTTTACCGTCGGATGTGAGTTTACTAAACTCGAAACTCGAGCGGAAAAATTTCTAGTATATCTGAGTCGCTTTTCGGGGCTTCAATTTAAATGGTGTTTCGCAAAAGCAATTCTGGCTCGTTCATTTCTCTACCGTACAAATACCATTTGTTTCGCGATTGCAAACTGAATCTGCGCTGCCGTCGCCCAATAGATCTGCTATTTTCCTCTTTGCGAAGATCTGGCGCTATTTCGACACGAGTATCCACAGCGGGCTTAATCCTGTTTACCTAGGATACCCGTTTTAGGGTCCATCTTTCGCGACGTCTCTTTACGAAGACCATCGTTCATATTTCAAACGAAACTTTGTAATGTACAAAATATTGTTGCTTCCTGCATCTAAAACATAATTTCATACGCAACATTAGATAATTTAGAAATTCGAATAAGAATGCGGTTGTTACAAAATTTGAAAAATAATTTATTGCGCATGTTAAGAGAAATTGAGAATTTAGTGATTCTTTTAGCCTCGACGTAAGGCCTTTCGATTCTCGCAGCTATTTGTTACATTACTTAGTAAAACTTCACTTTTGCTTACAATATAGTTGCTAATTGCTGTATATCTAGAGAAATAGTTCCAGTGCTAAAATTAAGGAATTTAAAAACGTAGATAACTTCTTCTTCGCAGGTACGCAGATGTTGTTAGTGGAGAAATAATAGTATATACTGCGAGAAAATGAGAATTTCATTACTATTCATTGATTATAGTAACACAGAAATAAAGTTGCTAATTGTGCATTGAAAAATTCATGAGAAACTCCTTACGCTATAACGAATCAGACTCGGGTATACTTTGTGTATGATGTATTAAATATGAATGTTATTCCTTTCTTCACAATTGAAAGAAAATTATATTCCTGTGTTATCAAAGTCTAAGAATGAAAGTGAATGAAGACATACAAGGAGCAACAGTGGTCTTGTTTTATTTCACGACGAAGAAGTGCTGATCAACGTAGCTACGAAAAAATCATTACTGTCAAAAAAAAAATGACTATTCTGTTATTAGAACACTCCCTCTATAAATTTGAATGTGGGAAGCCCTACTATAGTAATATTTTTACGTATTAAGCCCATGTACTCACCCTGTAAAATCGTTGTTGTAGTATAACATTTATGTACGCACATATACCATACTTGCAACATAATTGCAATTGTATATAATTGCATTTCATGTATTTATAATAATATTGACTGTAAAATACGAAATCATGAAAACATTAGAAGAATTAACAAATGTCCTTGCACTGTTATTAATTTATTAAAATTGTTCTTTTATGTAAATTTCGCGCTTCATCATAAAAATGATCCAATCCATTCGTCAATTTCCCATTCCCGTAAAATTCGATCTACGATTAGAAGAATCACTGCTCTGTTATCTAATCGATATCTTATGAATTACAAAAATGACCAAGCTCGAAAATTTAAAAATAACATTTTCAAAAATTCTATATCGAATGTGTAGACAACGGTATGTTGCACTGTAAACTTTGTACTTCAATATAAAGAATACCATGCATTGTAAGACAACCTCGTAGAATACAATGGAAAGTCCAAGTTACAAATTTGTTATGCTATGAACGACCTGCACGCGCAACGCTGCCTCCTGTCTTACGGCAAACACTGCTGCACATGTCCCGTTAGCCACCATCCTCCGGTCTACCGATTAGGGAAAACCAATTTAAATAAACAATTATATACATGCACTCGCGATAAGAAATAGCGCCGTGGATAACTTTGTAAAACATTTATAAATAACAAAGGTATATTTCATTAACACTTTACAGACCAAACTCTGGCTTCCTTCAAAATTTGTCAAGCAAAAGACTTTTTCTAAACTATTTTATTTTACATCTGCAACTGATTCTTAGATTAATGCAGTTACCAACTAAGTACATTACAATTATCGAGAAAAGTTAAGAAACATATTACCCAAATACATATTTTTCTTGGTAGTAAACCCTTTTACCATGGAATGAAAATTTGTATTGCATCAATAAAGATATTAATTCTAGCTTTATGTAATTTTCAAATATCTTATTTTTATTTCATTTTTCTCCATGTTTCATATGCACTGTGTAAGACAATATTGCAATATAAGCAATGTCTTATATGCCTCACTATAACATGTAATTTTAATTTAATAACACGTACATCTGTTAAAATATCAAATTTTACCAAATGTTATAAATAATTTCTTTACTTTCGTCAGTAAGTGTATGTACCTATTGCACAAAATGAGACAATTAGTTTTGTCTTTTAGTCTACATACTAATTAATTACTTCAAGGAATTGACATCACTTTTGTATTTTATTGTCTAATGTCATAATACAATTGTGTGAATTCAATTTCCTGTGAGACATTCAAATATTGGAATCGTTTTGCACATACAATTCTTCTTCTTTGTTAGAACACATATATTGTTATACAAAACAGTGTTTAGAGTTATAGCTGTTAATAAATGCCATGTAAACTTTGAAATTAGCTCGCACAATATTAGTTTAGCGCGTAAAGTACATGACATAGTCACATCATAATCAGCAAAGCTTACGACTTCCGTGACGCCACAATAATTGATTAACGGATATATGACTAATAAAATAATTTTAGATATCTGTTAAGAAGTCATGGTTATAGAACATATAATATCGATGGAATAATCACCGATAAATTATATATATTTTCATAAAAATCATCACGTCCATGGTTCAAATA
Organism: Augochlora pura; assembly: GCF_028453695.1. Classification (NCBI taxonomy): domain Eukaryota; kingdom Metazoa; phylum Arthropoda; class Insecta; order Hymenoptera; family Halictidae; genus Augochlora; species Augochlora pura. The sequence continues at coordinate 17,518,934 of NC_135778.1, read as the reverse complement.
TTTCATGCCAGATTTTACGATTTCATTGTGTTTGAACTGATGTAATCGCAGAATACATACATAAAATCGAGATAATAATGATAATGTAACATGAAATCCTCCAAAGGTCGGTGGTGTAATTTTGTGCGAACCAAGAGATCAAAATTCTATACCCGTAGCTATGTAGATTAATACGTAGAGGCAATTAATTATAAAATATCCGATGCATGATTAATGACTCGGGTGCATTAAATTGATTACAGTATTAGTATTGCTTGAACGCTATCTCCAATATTAATAAACACATCACTCTGCGATGACGCAGACAGATTCTGCAATGCTCATTGCAGATTGACAGAAAAACTATCATACAACAAAAGCAAAGATTTCGTATCAGTTTACTGTACAAATTTTAATGAAGTTATTTTTAACAAATTTATTTTTAGTATAGAAATAAATTACGAAAACTTAAATGATAACATTATCATTGGTTACAATAAACATTTATTAAGTAATATAAAGTTCTAGACAGCTGCTATTCGTACACATTACAACTTTATTTTTGGTATGGAAATAAATGTATATAGACTTAAATCATAATAATCTCTTTGCGTACTGTAAACATTTATTGAATACTATAAGATTCGAGAAAATTTTCAACAGTATTTTAATCAAGTTATATAATATTGCAAAAAATTAGGAAACACGTGATTATGACTTTAAATACGTTCGAATAAAAACCTCTGTTTTAAACACGATGATGAAAGCAAAACGTGCAATCCTTCAATCGTTCGTTATTAGAACGAGGGTTGCCTTTAATATTTCGGGATTAGAGAACAAAAACAAATATTAATCATCAAAAATCACTTTATTGTTTTTCAAAATATTCCCCATGAAGATCTATACACTTTTGCATGCGTTTGAACCAATTGTCGAAGCACTTTTGCCACTCTGATTGAGGTATCTCCAAAACATGCATTCTGAATGCAGCAACCGCTTCTTCAGGTGTCGAAAAACGTTGACCTCTCAGTTTGTTTTTTACGTACGGGAATAAAAAGAAGTCATTCGGTGCCAAGTCAGGACTATACGGCGGATGACTCATCAAATCGATGTTTTGGGTGCTCAAAAATGCAGTTGTTTGAACCGATGTGTGAGAGCTCGCATTGTCGTGGTGAAGAGAGATTCGTCTTCGGCGGTTGGTTTTCCTGATTTCTTGGAAGACAACTGGCAAACAAATGGTTGTGTACCACTCAGGAATTGACTGTTTTGCGTTGTTTTAGTGGTACGGTTGCGACATGTCTAGTTTTTCCGAAAAAAACAGGCGACCATTTGCTTGAAAGTACTTCGTGCGCGAACAACTTTTGTTGGATTTGGCTCATCTTGAAACACCCATACAGTCGACTGCTGTTTACTTTCGGACTCATACGCGTAAATCCACGATTCATCACCTGTCACGATGTCATAGACCGCATAGCACCGTCATAGCACCGCAGTCGTATTTTTTGAGCATTTCCTTCGACCAATCGACACGAGCCTTTTTTTGAGTGATTGACAAATTGTGTGGGATTCAACGCGAACAAATTTTTTTGACAGTCAAATGTTTATGCAATATTGAATGTATGCTGGTCCCACTAATGCCTAAGGTTGTCTCAATCTCACGATAGGTCACATGACGATCTTGCAATATCAGTTCGCGCACAGTATCAATGGTTTTCGGAACAACAACTGATTTTGGACGACCTTCACGAAATTTGTCTTAGAGTGAACTACGACCACGATTGAATTCACCATACCATCGATAAACACTGGTCCTTGATGGAGCTTCGTCGCCAAAAATTGAATTAAGTTCATCCATGCACTGTTGCTGAGTTAATCCACGTCGAAAGTTGTAAAAAATAATCGCACGAAAATGTTCACGATTTAATTCCATTTTTGGGCCGAGATGAATCTTTTAAGTTACTGTAAACAACACAAATAGCACTCGTATGTCAAAACATTCTGAGTACGTATAACCTCAAAAATGTCCAACTTTACGATAGAGCTGTCAGTTGCCAGATTGCAACACTAGGATTGCCAAATCCCGAAACATAAAAGGCAACCCTCGTATCTACTTTATCTTATCAACACCTATTTGCATAGTGAAAGTTACATTGGTCGTCATTTATTCGAACATTTCTGGAACACGGAATCGTTTGCAACGATGGAGACACCTTTACTCGATGCATCAATATACATATGTACATAGTTCTCAGTTATGCTCATTCAATCTCCGATGTGATAATATTTAATTAACAGACTGGGCATAGCAAGCACAATACATTGTACATAGGTACATCGATCTATGAAGAATGATATGCTGCACACATTCACTTCGATCGTGTACAATGTTGCACATCTATTCAAAGACGGAGAATGTAGGAGAAATCATTTTGATATTCTTATAACAAAGGCACTGCACAGTCGGTGTCTTTGCGCATACCAATATTACATTAGATATTACATTAGATATTACAAGAAAAGTAATTAAACATAACTGGAATGGAATTAGACTGCAGATTCTTACGCAAAATGAAAACTGTCAGTACTTATTGCAAGATAGAGAAATTGCGTAGACATTTTTTTCTTTGTTCAATAATTTTATTGACATAACCTGACATTAAGTGACCCAGTTTACAATTTAACAATTATATTTGTTTCTATGGTAGGTAGAATTATAATTTTAAAATGCTATTGACCTAATTAGCAAGTATACCCATGGAAGTATGTAAGAAACACATCAATGACGAATGTACACTCACGTCGTTAAGCATGCGAACATATTTTCTAAGAGAATAACTTCTTTAAAATTGATCCAAATTAGGTATAATTTTGCTGAGATGTTAGGCAGATTAGCTTTTTAGGGAATAAGCATGTACAAAAATTCTTTTAGATTGCAATTGATTGGTATGATAACAAAATTAAAGATTAATGTTTCTTTCAATTTTTCATGTGATACTGTAACGAAAATTTAAAATATGCGTTTTGTAGATCTGAGTAGAACTCATATACATAATGAAAATTACATTGAAATTAGGTGACGCGCAGTGAAGTTGCAGTCACTGAAACATGCAAGAAATTCATGAAAAACGGCTATGTTCACGAACTGTAAATGTTAATTGCTCATAACAACGTCAACGGATTTCAATGGAAGTTTCTGTACGCATATAAGCAAATTTGAAATCACATTATTTGAAATATCATTCCATTTCTTTTAGCCGATTTGAACGGAAGAAATAAGAAAATAATTTGTTATTTGAAACCGCTTTATCTCAAATAAATCGATATTATCTTTATTTTTAAGTAACGACGCTGGAAAAAATTCCCAAAAATTCAAGTCACTTGGACCAATTTGGAAAAAAGTTATTCCGTTTGAAAAGTGGTTAATATATAGTACGTGTCTATTTTGAAAATGTACTAAATCCATTTGTATCAAAATTAAGCTATTTAAAGGTTTGGTTGCTACACCACTTGTACTATAATTTATAATTTCTATTAAAATAAAAGCAATTATTAAGGGAAAAATATACGCGTTAACGCAGTCAATGACAAAAAGTAATAAACGCACTTAAATCACTTTCAAAATAAATGTTCGTTTGTATGAATCGATATTATATAGATTTCTTTACGAATATAATTGTGTAAGTCGTTACTGACATTGCGTACGACGCGACAATAAGTAGTCCTTCATTAGTCTCTTATTTTCCTCAGGTTCCCAAGGATACGAAAATATAAAAAAGAAATAAAGGCTTTTATCAGCCTCTCCCGTGACTTATGCACAAAAGTTTCGATGTAGTAAGTAGCTCTAATGGATCAATAGTGGTGAGCACAGCCATCACGTAAGCTGAATATAGATGCATGGAAGAAGTACAAGGTGAAGTATAATTATTTGTTGTTTCCACCAAGCGCGATAAAACAAACTGACACTCGTTCTTATTTTCATGATTCACAATTATCCCATCATAATTGCATTGTCGCGGTTCTTATCGCTAGAAATAAAAGAAAATGCAAGATTCTGTAGTAGCCTACCTTCTGCTCAACACGCTTTATTGATAAATATTACTTTGATGCGTGACACATATTTTCGAATTCTTCGCATAATCGATTACATGTGTTTGAGAAACGGCTAACTTGAGAAAATAATTTAGTTATTAATTTAATCATTAAATAGTTAGTTTGATAGTTACGACGATCGTAACGCGAAGCAACAATGTTCTCACGTTTTGGCTTCGATAAAAAACGAGCGGGGTGTTTCCTATTGTCCGTTGTTCTAACCATAAAGCATTGTTGTAACCATTTCATCAAATGCATAGTCTTCTTTGTATTTTTCTTCTCACTTTTTTCTAGATGATCATTTGGATAGCTATTCAGTGTTATAATACTTGTAGTGCAGTATCATTAATCAATTTTTTAACTATTTTCTTCGGTACATAATTCTGTACCTAAGAAGTGTTTGTTAAAGAAGTGCATAACTTCTTATAGTTATATTTCTTTTCTAATGATTAATTCCTATTCTTATGATTTCATTTGGTTCTCCGTATACGACAGTTATTAAATGGGCGAATCTCACAGCTCTTACCGATCAATATCGTTGTTCGATTACTTTAACTCTTATGATATTTTTCAATGTCTTTTCTTAGTTCTGTTTTTCTTCTCTTTATGTTGAACGCACAAAAACAATCTAATTTTGCAATCGCAAAATCTGAAAAAATGTCTAGCATGCGACTTGTTACAGAAACTAGGTTACATTTTTTCCAAAATTTTGAGAAGCCATCGAAGGGAAGAAATGGTCTGGAAAGTGCACGATCTAATTTACTTTGTAACTTCCCCCTTGAGGAAACTACATATAGGGTTGAAATTTTGCACACGGGAGTTTTCCTTTATTAGCCATCGAACGGCGTAATATCCGTTAATAAATCATTGAGAACAATAGAGTTATGTCAGCAGGGTTACATAAATAAAAATGACGTTAACTTTGCCGCGAAGCTCTTAACGAAACTAATGTATAGTATATTGTTTTGTAATAATGACAAGATTGCCGTTGTTATAAAATAATTTAAACATTATAATATAAATAATTTAAACTTCATGTGATTTCTACGATAATATACGCTTAGATAAAGAAGTTTATCTAAAAATGTCTCCTAGAAACATTTTGATAATATCAAGAATTGCAAAAGAAAAAGTCAGAAACCAGTCACCGTGACTGGTTTGGTAGTTCTAGTAATAAAACGACTGCTTCAGTAATTTTTGGCACACTGGACACATTCACCGAATATTAACACTTTACCAATCGGTAGCCTATAAATCGAATAGTTGACCGATCAGTAATCTGTGAATCGATTGTCATGGCAATCAATAATTCGCCATCTATTATTGAGGTGTTCTTATATAGTTTTTTAAATATTAGATGACGTTCGCAAATAAAGGAATAAAATAAATAAAAGAGATAAAATAAATATTGCTTAATGCTAATGTTATGAAAATATAGAAATTTTTCGCCCGAATAACCGACCGGTAAAGTTTTAAGTTCAGGTCAAGTATCGCATCTTTACGCGAATATTGTCCGCGGTATTCTTCGTATTTATCTTTTACAGATTGCATACTGTTGCGACGGAACACCGAAGGTCGAAAGTGCCTAGCCATCCCTTTAGTCATCAAGCCATAAACATGCGATTCGACAGACAATAGGTAAAAAATCCGACGAACGACGACTAACGAAATCACTTTACGATACCGTACTCAACGAAACTCGACTCGACGAACGGATAACACGTGCAACAGACCTACAGTACCGTTGCACGGACAAACATTCATCAATTTTACTGTAACAAAGAAAACGACACAAAACAAGACCTTTCTACGAAATTTCCCACCCCTCATTCCAAGTTTCTTGCGACACACCCACCTCCAATCAAAAATGCTCCATTTCCTCCACCAAAAACTACCTTCCACCAATCAACAGAAAACCGAGGTGACAACAGACAGAACACGACAAACGAAAGACAGAACACAGTAATCATTCAAACATAACGCATTCATAACTAAGAACACAGTAATCATTCAAACATAACGCATTCAAACTAAGATCAAATCGAACATTCATACAACACGTATTCATACTAAGATCAAACGTAACAGTCAAACATAACGCGTCCAAACATATTCAGAAATCGTGAATATTATGCTTGTACAGTGTTGTAAATAAAGTGTAGATAGAACAACCAAACGTCTATGTCACTACGGCATTGTACCAAACGCGTACATACAATCCAGCCTTACAAACCAGATCATGAACAAACGCATATACAACACATACCTAAGAAAAACATGACCGCACATAAAACTGAAATCGTTTGATTTCCTGGCAACATTTCTTTCTCTTTCATTTAAGCATTTACACAATCGCTATGAACATTATGCCGCATTCTTAAGGATATATTAACTCTGCGATACAGGACACAAGATAATGTGACTAATTCGTTATTGTTGTACAGGTTTTAACACCTTGAACGTCGTGAGAGTTATATTCAACTTATGTTTGTTTAACAAAGGACTAACATAAATGAAATGTAATTCCTACTGCGGGTTAGGCTCTACGTTTCAGTAATTGAATCAATCTTCTTTTTCTCTTTATTGGACTAGTGTACATAAAATGTGAGATTTTGTTTATTCGTGAAAAGTACAGTGAACTACATAATTATAGGCTCACGTAACTTTTATTAATATTTAAAGAGAAACCAGAAAAAAACTACATTTGTATGTATATTTCTGTTTTACATTATTTCTAATATAAAAATATACCACTATGATATTGCACCAAGTCTTTTGTTGTTCTAAGTATTACTAAAAATGTAAATGATATAACAATTATTCACAGCATTGTATACCATGGATCTTCATTGCAAAATAAAAACCTTTTTAATCACTTGTAAGGTGTACATATAAAATAAAAATGTATTTCCTTTTTTAACCAGTTAGCTGCTCTTTGCAAGGATGCTTGTCATAACAAAATATGTTGCCATTTCTTTAAAACCAATCATATTTACTGAGATTCTTTATTAATAAATTATGCATTCTTTTAAATTATTAAAATGATATATTAAACAAAATATTAAGCAAATCAAACATGCACAGTTTAATTGCAGTAATTTACTCACGTCTCAAAGAGATTGCAACAACTAATTGGTTATTAATTTTAATGAATTAAAGAGAATGTAAGTACGTTCTTAAATTGTTTTAATACTTTGACTTCTGTCACCCATATGCGGGTAACGAAACTACTTGCTTAGAATAGATAATTTTTACGTTAATCTATCGTATCATCCTAATTTGATTAGGATTCGTAAAACGTATGGACGTTGCAAAAGTAATTCATGTCAGACAATTTATCTTTTAAATTTGAATTCGATGAAATGTTATGTTGCTTTAAGTTTGGGTTGTTGGCGCGGGAATTAGATTATTGATAACTTCATTGCTTGGTTTCATTGATTTACGTAGTGAATGTTTAACATAAATGTATGAAATCTGTTAAGATTTATCCGTCGGGGTTTAGTATGAAATAGCATCGTTTCAGTATAAACAAATATGAATTTAATGTAATTCGTGAACGTACAGAATGGAAAGACACAAAATCAATATGCAAAACGACGGTCGTCGCTTCACGAAATTTGAACAACATCTGAACTATTAACATTTCAGCACTCTTCAATGCACATGCAATATACAATTCATACACAATATACATACATTATACAAGTTAAACCGATTATTCCTTGCAATTTCCATCAATTCGTAAAAGCTTCTCCTATTGGTTTCGTTATTACATTTTTGTCGAGGAGAGGCCGAGGTTAAGGAAAACACGAACTAAAATTCCATAGCCTATTCTGTACAGTTTTGCGAAATTCAAATAAAAGAGTATTCATCCATTATCCGCAGATAACTAATTGGTGGTGGTATGAAGCATCAGGCGGTACGGTCAATCCAGGTAAAAGAAGACACACCTGATCCTCCGTACAGTGTTGCAAAGTGACGAAGATGTGTCAAAATCAACAATCGTTTAATAGAAGTGAGATAAATCAATGATTTTATTTAGATTGAAGATGAAATGTTGCAGAATAAGAATCTAATATGAACATTTTTTAATCTTTAAAATTAATATACTACGATTTATTTATCAATTCTATTTATCAATATTAAACTTGAAACGCAATTGTGATTTATCCAATATCACGTACAGCTGGATTTTTTAAAATAAAATCTTTTTATTGCACATAATTTCCAGAATTGTATCTCTTGTTGTATTCGATATAAATAAATAACAAATTAGAATGAAACCAACGGGTTATTAAATCATTTCAACAAAAAAAATCACTATTTCGTTAGTTCTTCCACTTAAATCGATTTTCTTTTCAAAATTCATAAGTGGTAGTGCTTCCGCGTACACACGTTAAGATCGAAATGACGCGGTTCCCAATGACCTATTCAAGTGAGTGGGATATTAAATAAATGATTTGCTTTAACGAATCGAAGGACAGACTCTTTATTGAAAATAACACTTACAAAATAACGATTACTATAACATTCTGAGTTGTATAAAGTATATGGCGTTGATGGAATGTTTGTCGTGTTTCGAATAATACGGCGAGAAATTGAAGAATGCTAGAAATTACAAGTTTTGTACCCTTTTTATAATTTTTCGGAAAGAGAGCTCGCAAGCTGATTGGGTACCGGTGAGGTGGAGAAGGAAGTCAGAAGGCCCGGACCTTGCGATGACGTAGGTCCCGAAAACCCAAGCGAGTGGCCGGCGCGGCCCATCTGGCGACCCTACCATAAACTGGGAAAAACTAAATTTGAAGAAATTACTTTATGATCGACAGTACTAATATAATCTCGCGATGCAAACGGGGCACTAAAATACTTATCTTCTAAATTGGAGAAATCGGATTTTGAAAAAGGGAAATAAAGAAAGGTAAAATTCCTTTGTAGGACGGAACACTGCATGTTTTGAAATTTGAACGTAGCAGGCAATAAACCCGGAAAAGTGCCTCGACTTAAAGACAAATCTATGACTGCGATAATGGTTTAACATTTGTATGCAGCTTTAGGTCATAACGAAATAAACAGATAAAACTTTAGTAAAGTAATGGCTTTTCGGAGAACTGGTTGCTACGGATGGTTTTCTATACAATGTAAAACTGATTGGTCGCTCGCCTGATTCCGCGATTCCTTATAAGCGGAACAGGTAGATAAAGTTTATGACCAAAGGACATAGCCGATTACGATGGTCAAAACTGCCCTTAGAGGTTTTTCAATGAGTCATATACCATTCGATAGCTGACCAATAAAAACTCATCAATGTTTGAAAATTACGTCGCCTGAAGTGATGTACGTATTATCTTCCTCTAACCACGCTTTGTTATACTCCTTATAACGAGACGTTTAAACATTTTGCAAATATTTGAAATGCGCGCGATTGAAATGTTACTTCTTTGGAGTATATACTCCAAAGTATATACAAGGAGTACAATCGTGTGAAAATATACAATAGAGTGAACTTCACGACGTTTACCGTTGGACAAGTCGCAGCCAAGTAAAGTTTCCTTAAAAATAAAATGTGTTTTACGAAAAAAAAACTTAGCCTCCAACGGGATTTGAACCCGAGTGTAACAGCACCGAAATCGTACACTCTAACCATTCCGTTAACCGATTGAGTTGCAATGAGCGGAAACATTTCGGCATATATCCCGCTCGTTACAATTTTTTTGCTCGCTTAAGTCGCATTTTCAGGGTTAACAAATTGTTTGTTTAAAATTACTCAATCCACACTCACGGTAAACTAGACAAGTAGTAGCTTCTTTCCGACAGAAAAAAACATCGACACATTGGGTTTTCATTTTTTTTTGACAATGTTGCAGGCGGGCAAAAAATCTGAAAAAATTGGGTACACGAGCCGTGATAGTACCTTATCAGGGAATTAATGGAAAAGTGTTGGCTATTTTAGTTTTCGAGAAATCTTCAATTTTCCGATATTTTGGGGGTTTTTCATTTTTGATAATCACAGCTTGCAACTGAAAAATCTGAAAAAATTCTATAACATCCGGCTTGATGTCCAAAATAAGCCATATTTTTTTCAAAATTTTAGAAAGCCGCTAAAGGTGGAAAAATGCCGGAAACTAATTTACCCTGTAACTACCCTCACGGACAAGTTACAAGGTTAAAATTTTGCACAGATGAGTTTTTATTGGTCAGCTATCGAACGGTATATGACTCATTGAAAAACCTCTAAGGGCAGTCTGACCATCTTAATCGGCTATGCCCTTTTAGTAAAATGTTTATAAAATGCAATTTTAACCATCTTAATTTTATTCAATAAATATGTTTCTTTCAAAATGTATTATACTAGGATTCGTAATATATCTGAAGAGTAATAATAAATGTATTCTTGTTATTTTTAGAAAGCAATTTTAAATAATCATCTTTTGTGATTTGTGAATTTAGTATTATTATATTAGTGTTAGTAATATTAGTATTAAAAAATCAACATAAATCCTTATCGGTACCGCAGAACAGTGCAATACCAAAAAATATTACAAGAAAGATTTTGTACGAATAGAAAATAGTGATCTTTGTCCCGAACGTTCATATAAGGTAAAGTCCAGCGATCGCAAAATAAATCAATAATGCTGTTGATTGAAACCCGAACGAAGGTGCATGAAGCACTTATTGTTTTAGATATACGTTCTATTTATCACACTTCGTCGAATTCCGGTTATAACTTGATGAGGATTTCACGGTTCTAAATTGGTGCGACTAATTGATTGTTTTACCCTATTTGCCGGAACTGTCAAACAGTACCTGTTACAGTACTTGTTATAGTAGATGCGTGTTCCGATCAACTAAATGTAGATAGCAAACAAGTGTAAGCAGTTATACATACATATATGAAACTGTTGCACATGAAACGGCAGTGTTTCAACTTAATATTTACTTAGAATCCGCTTTAGAATTATTAAATAATAAACAATTATGCTAAGAATTTTTTATCTCTATTCCATTGCATCTTTCAACGGATATTCCTCAATTTTTATTTAATATTAATAATCTAAAGCATCAACATGCATAAATACTTTTAATCTGGGACTTGGTTAGAGGGCGTGTTTTGGTGTGGAAGTTGTGTGTGGAAAGCGTGCGAAAAACCCTTTGGGAAGGTGGGAAATTCTCTCCCGTTTTAGGTAAGCAATAGGGAAGTGGGTAGGATAGTTTTAAGGTGTGTGGGGGAATTTGAAGGAGAAGAAAAAGCTGTATAGTTTAGGATTAATTAAGGCAGATAATACAGGAGAAGATTTTGTGGTTAGGTATAGAAAAAACAATCAAACGTAGAAGTAAACGATAAGGTAGACTGGCTAGAAGAAATCGGTAAAGAAGAGGCATATTAATTAAGTGGTTAGGTATAGAAAAACAATAGAACGTAGAAGTAATCGATAAGGTAGATTGGCTAGAAGAAATCGGTAAGGAAGAGGCATAACGGCAAAGCAATACTCCTTGGGTAAGGTATAATCTGGTGGTTGAAGGGAAAATGGAAAAGGTAAGGGAAGTGAACGGATCGGCTTTGGATCAGAGTTGGGAAGGGATAACAGATAGGAAGGAGGAAGGAGGGTTAGGCAAAGAGACAGGGGGAGTAGAAAGTATAGAGAGAAAGATTGAGGAAACTCCAGGAACTGAAAGGAGGAAAAGAGGGAGGCGCTCACTGGAAGAAAACGGAAGGACAGACAACCAAGGCTGCAGGAAATTGACAGAACTTTGGAAGGCGGATAAAGAAGAAACAGAAGAAGAGAACATGGAGGAAGACCAGGTATCAAAGAAAAAGGATAATAAGAAAACGCCTCAGAGAGTAGACGCAACAGGAATGGAAGAGGAAGGTGAAGGACTAGCCACCGGAATGTTAGGTATAATACTAAAGAAAATGGAAGGAATTCGTAGTGAAATTGCCCAGGGAAGAATGGAACTGAAAAAAGAAATAAAGAGGGAAATGAAAGGTTTAACGGACAGAATAGAAACGCTAGAAAGTGGATGAAAAAAGAAGGAAGCAGAATTATGTAACAGGTTGGAAGGGGTGCTAAGAGGAATCGAGGAGCAGAAAAGGGTAGAGAAGAAGCGAAGAGAGGAGGAAAAATGAGAGCTAAGGACAGAAATTCTGCAAATGGTAGAGGAAAGACTGGGGAAGGGAGTAGGAAGGGGAGAGGAGAATGGAGTAAGAGGTCCGGAAGAGGGGGTGTGGAAGGAGGTAAAGAAACTGAAGAGGAGTATGCTTCAACAGGACAAAGAAAAACGAAAAAACAACATAGTTATTAAAGGTTTAAGGATGAATAAAAAAAGTAGTAGAGGTGGAGTGGAGGGCTTTCTGAGGGAAGAATTAGGAGTAATCGGGGGAGTAAGCAAAGTGGAATGTAAAGGAGGAGAAGGTAATAGAGTGATAATAGTAGAGATGAGTAGCTGGGAAAAGAAGCAAGAAGTCATGACGAAAAAAAGGAAGCTTGGCACAAAGAGGATATACATAGAGCATGACTTGACGGAAGAAGAAAGGAGAGTACAAAGATTAATAAGAGAGAAAGCAAGAAAACTGAAAGCGGAAGGTATGCAGGTAAAAATAGCATATAGGAAATTGAATATTCAAGGGAAATGGCATTATTGGAATGTGGAAACAGAAAAACTAGAAGAGAAGCAGGGTTTTTAAAAACAGTCTCACGAAAAGATAAAGAAATACATGCAAGAGGTAAGGATGGTGGAGAAGCTAGTAGTAAACAAAGGTCAGAGGGGGTGGCCAAGAAGGGAAGACTTCTATGGTGGAATGTAGCAGGGGTAGAAAATAAGAATAGGGAATTTTGGAAATTCGTCGAGGAGTATGATTTCATAGGGCTAACGGAGACATGGGTAGAAGCGAAAAGATGGGAAAGCTTAAAAAAGATCTTGCCAAAAGGGTAGGACTGGAGATGCCAGTTTGCATAAAGAGAAAAAAGAAGGGGAAGGGCGCGCGGGGGTATAATAGTAGGAATAAGGGAAGGATGGACTGTCACGGAAGAATGTAAAGAAGAGAAAGGTATGTTGGAAGTGAAAGTTGAGATAGAGAATGAAACGTGGGACGTGTGGACAATTTACAACAATAAAAGAATAGAAAAGATAATAAAAGTGTTAGAAGAGAAAGCGGGAGAAGTAAGGGAGGAGGCACTCATAATAGGAGGAGATCTGAATGCTAGGACGGGAAGGGAGGGTGGCGTTTATATAGGGGAACTGCAGGAAGAGCAGAAAAATAGAAAGTCAAAAGACAAAATTAAAAATAGAGAAGCAGAAAGAATACTGCGGTTGATAGAAGAAAGGGGTTGGAACATTTTGAATGACAATGTACAAGGAGACGAAGATGGGGGGTACACGTGTATAGAAAAAAGAGGTGCATCAATGAGAGATTACGTAATTGTGAATGAGATAGGTTCGGAAAGAGCGGAAAAATTCTGGATAGGGAACAGGATTGAGTCGGATCATCAACCTCTGTGTTTGGAAATAAATGCTATAGCAGGGAAAAGACAAGCAGAGGGAGGGGAACTGGAGAAGGAAGTAGTGTTTTGGAGCGAGGAAGCAGTGACAAAATATAAGGAACGAACGGGTGGAATAGTATTTGAAGAAGACGGGGGAATAGAAGAGGAATGGCGAAGGCTGAAATCAACGGTAAACAGGATGATGAAAATGAAGGAGATAGTGACAAGGAAGTGGAAAATAGGGCAAAAGTTTTTGTGGGATAGGGAGTGTACCAAACAGAAAAGGAAGGTAGATAGGTGGCTAAGGAGATGAAGGGAAGGTAAGATCCGGAAAGAAGAATATGTAGAAAGGAGGTCGGAATTCAAAAGACTCTACGAAAGTAAAGAAAAAAAGAAGAAGGAAGAGGAGGAGGAGAACGAAATAAGATTGGCAAGGACAGCAAAGCAAATATGGAAATACATTAATAAAAATAGAAAGAGGAAGGGGAAAGAGGAAAATAATATCGCGTTGGAGAAGTGGAGAGAGCATTTCATGACGTTGCTTGGGGGGGGGGGGGGGGGGGGGGGGGGAGAAAGGGAGGGGGGGGGGGGAGGGGGGGGCTGAAGAGAAAGTAAAGGGAGAGGAAAGAGTGGTCCAAAAGACAGAAGATACAGAACCAGAATTGACGGATGAGGAAATAGAGGAACAGATAAGGAACCTGAGGAAGAAGAAGGCGGCGGGAGGGGATGATATCCTGAACGAAGCCTGGTTGTATAGTGAAGGTTCGAGAGAGAGAAAGAGAGAGAGAGAGAGAGAGAGAGAGAGAGAGAGAAGCAGTAGAGCGGGTGCAATTAAGGTACATAAAGTGGACACTGGGCCTAGATGTTACTACGCCAAGTTACATAGTGCTGCAGTAAACAAAGAGAGTGAAAGTTAGCGTGTGTACAGGGCACAGGGCTATAAGGTTTGAGGAGAATTTGAAGAGAGATGGTGAAAGAAGAATTGCTGCAGAGTGTGTGAAGGAAAAAGAGAGAATTGAAGAGCTGAAAACCAAAAGCAGAATGGAAAGGGAGGAATATTTTAAGAAGAATGGATGGAGTCAAGAAGGTATAAATCGGTTGAGGAATAGTGGGGAAGATGTGGGTTCAAGGTTGAGGAATAGAGATGTAGAGGTGCAGCAACAGAAGCAATTCCGCAAAGTGGCACAGTCCAAATTTAACCCGCGGTACCAGAAAATAAAAATCTGAGTTCTTCCAGAGTACCTGAGCAGGGAAGGTAAAGGAGGGTGCCAGAAATTAGTAGCGAGAGCAAGCTGTGGAAATATGGAACGATGGAACAGATATTGGGAGAAAGAAGAGGAAAGAAACTGTGACCTATGTGGGGAGAAGTTTGGCACACTGGAACATCTCGTAAGAGATTGCAGGGAAACGGAAAGAGGTGTGGTGATCGAGGAGGTAGTAAGCGGTAGAAAGAGCGGGAAGGTGGAGGAATGGCTGGGCAAGGTAGAGAGAAAGAGAAAAGAAATGGCAAAGGAGAGGGCTTTATTAGGATTTTAGGGTAAGAAACGAAAGATAAAGCAAAGGCAGAGGAAGTGTAATAGAGAGGGATGGGTAGATGGCATATGGGTAGATGCGATATGAGATAAGTGTGTGAATGAGAATGTATATAATGAATGAAACGTTAAGATAGCAATGTAGAGTTAGGTTTTTGTAAACCAAGTCCTATTTCGTGGCCGAGAGGCTGAAAATAAATAAATATTATTATTAAATACTTTTAATCTATCTCTTGCTTCAAATAACACCTACGCATTTTTGTCTTTCACTTATTCTTCATAACAGAGGAATGAAGTTTCGTTTCCTTTTATAGAAAACGAATAACCTTTATATGTTTTTAATTTCGTGCTAAACGGATAATAGCACATGCAGTACTGTAATCATTCGCAGAAGAATTTAGTTGATTGTTCCAAGGTATCTGCCAGAATGTTAGTTCGTCAGAAAGCGCCACCGCATTGTAACCGCAGCATAAATCGCAATGGTTGATGTTCCGTTACAGGACGGAACTACATAGTTTTTACAGCCGTCATTACCATTCTAAACACCATGTTCCGTTGCAGGACGAAATTATTCTTTATAACAATAACTACCTTCAGAAAAACACGCGCATAGCATAATCTTTAAATAGTCTCCACGCATCCCTGGCCGGTGCTTAACCTATTGTTCATTATTTCCTTCAATATATCCCACATCTGGCCATCAGCTTTCAATATTATGTCAAGACTCGCAATAGTGTATTTTTTCTAACGCACAAAGCCCTTTTACGATCCATTGTCGGCCACGGTCTATCATTGGGACACACGGATCCTTCGCGGGCATCACCCGAGGGTACGAGCACTACCTGCGGGTGACGATGAGTTCGGGGCGGTCACTTTCCTTCACTATACGCTTTTCTTTTAACCAATCAATTCAAGATAACCGTTTCCCTTACTTCTTCCGAAATATTGCAATCTACGAATCCGCTTGTTCCATGTTTTAATACACACCCACACCGAGGTTACCTCGGAGATTATCAGTTCGACGAATGATCAGAACAAAATTACACTTTACACGAGATTCATTAGCCTATCCATTACTCTACTCTGTTAGTTATTTGCAGTACCGCAGTCAACTTATAGTACTCGCAGAATCATCAGCATTTGTAAATTCTATTTTTTGTTATTAAGTGTTAGTATAATAAATAGTTTTTTGTTACATTTACATCAATCAATTTTATCAACCCTGTTATTTGAAAGAATCGCCGGGAACCGCGTATCATCGAAATAATCGTGTGTGCGCGGATAAACAATTGACTTGTAACTAATTTTGAAACAGTTGTAATTGTTGGTTGAAACGTGCATCTGTATACGCTCTGACCCCTCACTTTCTCCCTCTCTCCCTCTCTCGTTTTGGTAATTTTCGACAACTTATACAGCAGACTGGCAATGTTGGGGCGTCACGGCGTCGTCAGTAATAGCGACAAATTGTGACGTTATACGTGTGGACTGTATTAAAAGTAGGACCGGAATTTAGTGGTAAAAAACTTATATATTTAGCCTCGTACTATATACACCTTTCCTTTGGAGGTCTAAGCTACTCGAATTATGTTCTAACTCTAAGAGGTCTGTTTTCCTCGAATGCTATTCCAACTCTGCCTTTGTAAAAAATGTTTTCTTTCGCGGTAAACTGCCACCCCTCTCACGCATTTCTAATACTCGCTGATTGGTTTTTCAAGATATTAACAATAACCAACCAGCGAGTCTGTTTCGAGAAGGCACCCTTCCCCTGCGCCTTAGCACGTCCTTTTGAGAAGTTGCTGTTATGTGGAAGGTGGGTGCGACAGCGATATTTTAACAAAGATTTTTAACGGAAAATTCCTCCAAGTGTAATTACGGCTGGTTACCGTTGCAAACTAACATGGGACTTACCCTTCGCAGCTTCCCTTTGTTATGGCACGTCTTGGATATTGAGGCCGAGAGAAGCGAAATCCTAAAACTAGCAATAAAATATGCGTTCTCTCGGCAGGAAAATTATTTTAAATCTAAATTGCCTACCAGTCGTTAGCAAAAATCCTAGACTCAAAAATAGCCGGCCAGGTACGTCCGTGTCTTAAAGAATGTTAGTGCTGGGCACTAACAGGCAATTATCCTTGATTATTCAAATTGTTGGTTGTCTGCATTAGAGAGGCATCATCACGAACAAAAAGTAATTTTCAATACATAGAAAGGAATTAAAGATATTATCTTATCTTTATAAAAATATTACCTTATCTTTATAAAAATATTATCTTATCTTTATAAAAATATTACTTTAGATAACGAACTTCATCAAGATTAACTGCACGTATTTGCAAATGTTGATTTAGTGTAGATAACATTATAAATTACAGCAG
The DNA here is from genome assembly GCF_028453695.1 of Augochlora pura. Lineage (NCBI taxonomy): Eukaryota > Metazoa > Arthropoda > Insecta > Hymenoptera > Halictidae > Augochlora > Augochlora pura. The sequence continues at coordinate 17,501,483 of NC_135778.1, read as the reverse complement.
TAATACTCTAACATTGTCCGCTTAAGTAGTTTAGTAAGTATGTACATGCATGCTTTATTATTCAAATCACCCGACGAGTCGAAAGAATTGATTTTCCAGAATACCTTAATTCCAATTGGTTCAGATAATTACCCCTTGATACAAATTATAATAGGACACTGACGATTCTTTTTCATATTGTAATTTGTAATTCGCTGTATCTAATAAAGAGACTGCGAATTTTATGCATTTGTAGCAGAAACCTATATTATATACAGTATATATAGTTATTAATATACATATAACTATTAAATTTCCTATAAAACAATTTTGGTCGCAAATAACCATTCCAAGTGTGAACGAAACAGTTGTTGATTAAAAAGCAAGCATTACAGATGACAAAAATATTAATTTGTTACGGATGACCATTATAATTGATGAAAATTGTTTTTGGTTGTGAATAACCATTACGAATAACTAGAAGTATACATATATTTATTACAAATAACCATTATCTACGATCAGAATTTTACAATTGATTACCGATAATCAATGTCGACAAGCAACGCTTCGTTTTCTTGCCTCTGCCTGTCGTTAATTATTATTAGCATTATCAGAGCGTGAACTTGTACGTAAAATCACGGTAAAAATGTGAACTTTTTTTCATCCGATAAACTTTACAACTCTCAGCTTACTTTGATTATTTGTTATATTACTTTTGTATGTGTTTTTACTATACTACTAAAAAGAGTGTTACCTGTCGACGTCGATTGCTGATAATCAATATCAAATTTTGATCGTCGGCAATGATTATTCGTAACCAATATATACTTTTGGTTATCCGTAACGAAAAGTTCTCATTATTTGTAATGGTTATTTGCAACTTGTTTCTAATCATTACGTAGTAACATTTCCTTTAAAATTGAACGACGATTACCGTTTACGTGAATAAAAATCAATTTTCTATCGATGATTTCTTCTACCAAATCTTTGACATCGCGTTATTTTTGGTTCTTTATTTACAACAAAGGATGAAATATCAAATTGTGATGATCTTAAAAGAATTCAAGAATACAGTAACATTGTCTATTATATATTAACATTGTGACATGAGAAAATTCATTGGTAAATATCTTCTATTTCTATTTCTTACAGTTAGCAAAGAAATATTTCATTTTGCATAAAGATCGACTGCCTACTCATAAGTCTAATTAACCAGTAATTAGTCAATTCGATAAAAAGTACGATACCGCAGACAACAAATACGTCATCTGGCGGAAAGAAATTGTTAATGTAAATGTTTGGGCTCGTGATTAATCTTTCGATTGTTCGAGCGCAGTTTGATGAACTTGCACGACCAGTGCCGACCAACTGTAATATTTAACTAGCTCGAAGGACCACCTCCCCTAGCAAGAGGAAAACAAATGGACAAGTTTTGTGTTAACAACTGTATTTATATAACAACAGCCCAGTACGTCACCAACAAATTGACGTATGGGGAACTATGACCAACTAACTAACTTGAACTATCTACAACCAGTGCGTCACCAACAAATTGACGTATGGGTACTATCTCCTTGTGACTCTTAACTAGACGAGGCCCGGACTTCCACCCTTAATATAGTCCGCGGGCCTCCCTACCATCGCAATTAGGGGGTGGGCACCGAGGAGAGTCGCCCAATCCGCAAGTTTCCGACAAGGAAAATAGACTTCCCACCAGACAACGTTTGGGACCGAGGAGGGGGTGCCGCGGACGCTACCAGAAAAGTCCCGTTCCGAAATGCGGGCCTCCGGAATTCCCCAACATCTGCGTTACAGCTTGCTAAGTGCTGATCCCAAACGTGTCGTATTTTCGCGACTCTCCCAAGTCCGTTGCCGAAGACCCACGGATTTATGGCCCGGTAATAGTGGTAAAACGCTTAAGGTGAGCCATGGCGCCTCGAGACCGGCAGAAATTACTGTTTTCCGAAAGCGCGGGTGACAGGCCCACACCGTAGCCAATTTCGATCGTCCTGAGCGTACGGTCACCGCCATAAACCGACGAGCGGGCCTCAACAGTAAAGCTGACGGAAATAATCAATACAATGTGTATGTATTGTAGGGTTTTTTCCGGGTATGAAAGACAGAATGGTCGAGTGTCATAAAATGCTAATGAATGGGACAGATGGGGACAGAGTGTTTGGAAAACTTCGAGTAACCTGAGTCTACTGCTTAGGTTTCTCTGAGTCCTGCGTAGCCGACAGGCAGAGTGTGAGTGGGCGAGAGGTAAATAAAGAAAGAGAGAGAATGAGTACGAATGAGACAGCGAGTGAGGCAGAGCGAAAGAGAATGATTGCGAGAGAGAGAGGGAGAGAGAGGGAGAGAGAGAGAGAGAGAGAGAGAGAGAATGGTAGTATAATTTCGAAAAAGACTGGTAAAGGTGGAAGAACGAGTGGAGAAGGTCGTCTGAGTCGAAAGAGAACCGTCACGTTGAGAAGTCGTTGTCGTTGTTGCTGTTGTTATCATTCTTTTCGCAAGTCGTAGGAAATTGTAGATTATTAATAATAAACTATCACTGTTATTGTTAAACGAAGTTGCCTTATTTGTTGTTTTATATTACCACGGAGTCTCGTGGGATTTACCCTAAAAATAATTCCTACAGTATTATCTGCACGATGTAAACCTGAAGAGAAAGCTTCGAATGCTTATCAGTTGTAGTAAATTTCGTAAATTTGGTATAAGTTTTTACAAAAATATTATGAGAAACTGATAGTTGTAGAAATATTTAAATTAAATTTGCTTTACATTTTAATAAAAAATCGCATCCTATTTATAAAGTTTAAATTCATTGTAGATTGTAATAGAATTTGATATAAATAATAGTAATTGCATTGGTCAAAATGTATGGCATAGTTGGATTTTCAAAGTAGATAAAACGTGTAGCAATATGCTGCTAAAGTACTTACATCTATTGTTCCCCACAAGTAATTAGGCTGACAACGTGGACCGCGTGGATGATAATCTAAAAATCGATAAGAAGGCAAAGTTAATATGATATTCAGATGGATATCGCGTTTTCGAGTAACCAAATAAAACAAACCAAACAAAACAATCTGTACGTAGAAATAACGCGTCAGCATCTCGAGATTCTGCCTCGTAGGCTGATCATCGTTATCTTCACCGGTTCCCAGAACTGGCTAAGTGAAATGAACGCCCAGTGTTACACATACACCCATATAAAATAAACAAACACAGTCGAAACTCGTATTTCACTCGTACTCAATACAGAAGAGATATACTCCGGAGTTTCGAGAACTCTATCGCCCTAAAGAACTGTCTCAATATGATTGGCAGCTACCAACTACACTCCGTTTGTATCACAGTATTACTCTCACAAAGGTGAAACTTCAGCGTTTCTCAGCACTCAATTATCAATGCACACGCGTTGATTCTATAACGGATATAACCATAAATTCAATTGTAGCGCCCAGTCGTGCGCACAAGAAAAAGTCTCTTCTTTGTGCAAACAACGAACGTAATTTATGACTCTCGTTCGACGAAGCTATTTTTGAGTCGACATTTTCCAGATCTTTGCAACGCATGTTTATTAAAGTCTTTTCCGAAGGTCCTCAATAGCAAACAGAGACCGTCGTAAATTAAGGGATTATCTGAAGGGCACTTGGGCCGGACGCGCATCGACTTTCGTGCACGTGGGTCCGGCGCGGGTGGCCTGAAGAAAAGTCCCACGTTCGCACGGTAAAACGCATCCCCTCCGGTCACCTCGCCGCTCCGAAAACAAGCACGCCAAGGGCGTAAGGAGTCGGCGGTGATACGGAAAAACGAACAACACTGATTGGAAAATACCCAGTGCGCGAGTTGGCCAATCAGGGTTGTTTCGGAATTTTACCAGGGCAAGCACGAAGTTCCAGTTTTTAAGAAAGACACTTGGTTACGACGCGTCCTACGATAAACGTCGTGAAAGAACACTCTCCGTGAGGACAATACCGAGTAAGTAAGCCAGCGGAGAAATATTGTATATTTGTATATACAGATTGTTTCTAAATTATGGTAACTCCGGGAAATGGAGGGTAGCTGAGGCTATTTCAAGTAACTTTCTCATTTACCGAAATGCAATCCGCGGCTTTGTTAACGAGTTATTAGCAATTAAAGTTGGCTGCGCAC
>NC_135778.1:17484424-17497243 GCF_028453695.1 Augochlora pura | reverse complement strand
AAAGAGACTAGTCTATTTAGGGTAAACTTTCCCTCAGGTACCGCCATCTCTGAGGTCAATAAAATCAGATTTTTATTTAATACCAAAATATACTGGGATAAGTTCATGTCGAGAACTCGACACACTCAGTGTTTCCGGTGCCAGGCATTTGGTCATTCCTCTGCAAACTGCAATTTACCTCCGAATTGTGTTAAATGCGCGGGGGTTCACATCTCCAGGGACTGCACCAAGCCCGTCAATGTCACTCCTAAATGTGCGAACTGTAAAGGTTCGCACACAGCTAATTACCATGCTTGCCCTGCTCTGGAAAGATATTTGAATCGCAGAAACAACGCAAACCATCCGGGCTTGAAGGACCCACTCTCCTTTGACTACATCCCGGGTGCATCCAACACCATGCCCCCCAGGCGACCCCATACACGGCGGGCTGGTCTAAGCACAGGTCGAATCTCAAACATACGTATCGAGGAACCATTAAATATCCCTCCCCCTGGAGCGATGCATACGCTCGTGCCGCTTCAACCCAGACCGAACTCTTGTCTCGGCCTCCGCAGCCGAGCGATAGCGAATTAGGTGACCTAATCAGCTTAATATCTGCTGTCCGGGAGCTGAAACTGCTCTCCAATATTCAACTCATAATTTCAACTTTCTTAAGGTTGAACAAAGCGTTCAGATCCTGTACATCTGACTCGGAAAGATTTGAGGGTTATCTTCATGTCCTGTTCACTCTTGACTAAGCCTTCCCAAGGATCTTAGTCTGGAACGCAGGGTCAGTTGTCCAAAAAAGGGCTGAGCTAATTCACCTTCATCAAACCGAAAGAATTCATATTGCCCTTTTAGCAGAAACGTGGCTGAACAGGAACATTAATTTCTCTATTCCGGATTACCACATAGATCGCAAAGATCGACTCACACGGGGAGGAGGAGTAATTATTCTTATTAAAAAATCTCTAGTTCTACTATGTCTTGGACACGTCCCAAATATATAATATAGAGTCAGTGGCTGCTACCATCCCTGACTTAAATATTGCCTGTTGTGCAGTTTACTGTCCACCCTCCACAACTGAACTAGATTCGGCTGACTTGGATCGTCTCGTCAGGATTGTGGCCGGCGGAATCTACGCAATAGACGGAGACCTACATGCCCGGCACCGCTTTCGGAATAATTTCAAGGCCAATCCTGCAGGAAACAGCCTACTCAGGCACATGCTCGGGTCATCCTACAGGATCATAACCCCGCCTAATCCAACCTGCTATGCCTCGAACCGTTCGAAACCACCCACCATCGACATGTTGCTCACTAACTGCAGTCTTGACTTGGCTAGTTATACTACGGATCACTTCTCCATTATCCACAGACCGGTGAAAATTCATCCCACCGCAACACAACATGCGACCCCCTACATCTCTGAGGTCGACTGGAAATTATACCTCGGCCTTACGTCCAAATTGGTCCTGGAAACAGCTCTGACCACCCACCCCTCAATAGACTCGACCCTAAAGGCCTTAAACACCTTCTTGCAAGCCTGTCGCAAAAAGGCCACGGTGGCAGTCACAAAACCTTGTAGGCGCAACCCTGACTTGTCCTCAGACAAGCTTCTACAAGCTTTAATCAGGCAGCGACGAGCCTGTAGGAGAAGCCGGCAGACCACTGGATGCATCAGCTTCCGCAATCAAATCAAGTACCTGATCTTAGAAATAAAAGCCCGGATTCACTTACTTAGAAACTCCGCCTGGAAAAGAAAAATTGCCGAGTTTAAAAAAGCGGATCCTACATATTGGGCCACTTACAATATTCTGTCTCGTGGAAATCTCGCCTCATTCCTCCCTTCGTAGACGGGTCATCATACACTAATGATGATCGTGTCAAGGCCGAGGCGCTAGCCAATGACTTCGAGAGAGACAATGATATTTCCCGTTACAAAGCCTCGAGGGTATGAACGAGGTTGATAAATCCTTCTTCTCCGTCATAAATCCCGAATTCATTTATAACATCATGAAGGGAATGAAAAATAAGAAGGCTCCTGTCCCGGATCGAGTATCAGTTCCTATGCTGAAATTCGCAGCTCCCAAGGTCATTCTCCAAATTTTCCATATAATCAAATCAGCCTATCTCCTCTCCTACTTTCCCGTAGACTGGAAAATAGCTAAGGTGGTCCCGATTCACAAAGCTGGAAAACCAACAGATCTCCCGACCAGTTACAGGCCGATAAGTCTCCTCCCGTTCTGTGGCAAGATCATGGAGAAGTGTCTCTTACGGCTTATACTGAATCATATTGAATCAAGGGACATAATTATTAATCAGCAGTTTAGTTTTCGAAGGGGCCACTCCATCACTCTCCAAATCCTACGCATCTTCCAACAAATACCTCAGGAAAGTAACACCAGAAGACTCACCGCCATGGTTCTGCTCGATCTGGCCAAGGCCTTCGATTCGGTGTGGCATGACGCACTCCTCTTCAAGCTGCACAGCTACGGCTTCCATTCCCATATCATACGCCTAATACAATCTTACCTACATAAACGTCAGTTCTTCGTGAACCTTAATGGGTCTCATTCTGAGATGCATCCCATAGTTGCAGGAGTCCCCCAAGGCTCAGTACTTGGTCCGGTCCTTTTCAATATTTTCATTAATGACATACCTTCTCATCCAAGCTGCACCATAGCCCTATTTTCCGATAACACTGCTCTCATATCCTCCTCATGGCAACTTCGTACTCTCATGGCTAGAATGCAGGCGTACCTTAATATCATTGTCCAATACTTTCTCTCTTGGAAGCTCCAGTTAAATCCAACCAAAACACAAGCAATTTTATTCACCCACAGCGTAGGATGTTCTTACACCCAACTTCCTCCACTTTACATTAACCAATCACCTATCCAGTGGTCTGACTCGGTGACCTACCTCGGGATCAAACTCAATACCAGACTGAATTGGAACGTATCGGCCGAGGATAGAATCCAAAAAACTCTCAAGGCAGCTTTTGCCATTCACCACATTCTTTCGCCTAAATCACACCTCTCACAAAGCCTAAGAATTGCTCTCTGTAAAGTCTGTCTCCGCCAAATACTATTGTATGGAGCAGCCGTATGGTGCTAAAAGGCTAAAGGCTACCCAGAATAAAATACTTAAAATTATCAGTGGTTGTGGAGTACGGTTTCCTACCAGCGAACACTATCGCCGCACGAATGTTCCAAATATCAACATATATACATTCAACAGTATAAACAAAATGCAAATTACGGGTCATCAGAACCCTCTCATTTCCCAAACAGGCACCTACGATAGGTTAAAAATGCCCTATCGAACTAAGGTTGAATTTCCTCTCTCTTACATACATGCATGATCCAGCAGCCAGGTCGAGATTTACTCTGGATAATCAATGGGCTGCATATGTTTAACCCAGAAGCTTGCCGAGGTCAGGATTGTAGATACCAAATTTTTTTTTTCATGGTGTTGTCTCCTCCTTAGCGGTTGGCAAACCTTAATTTTTTGATCTAGTGACTCTAAATGTGGAAATGTTTCAGCTTGGCCCTCAATATTGGGGACTCTCCTGTACGTTGTGATAGCTGCATCGGCGCTCACACATCCTGAGCTATTCCTCACTGTGCAGCAATTATTACCCTTATAGCGGTGGCACCTGGAGGACTGTGCCCCTTACGTCTGGCCCTCTTAATTGGAAACCTCTTGCCACTGTGAACGTGGCCCTGCATTAAAATCGTGATAACTGTTCTGTATTTATGTTTTCCTTTGTTCAAATCGTCACACGTCAACGTTCCTGTTCCCCTTCCCTACGCTTGTCTCGTACTGTTTACCTGATTGGTCATTACTTCCTGCTCATCACAATAACCTCATGTCTGCTGGCATAGCTTAACACTTTAACGACCGCACGTCTACGCGATCAAACGTCGCCAGGGGCCGGCAGTATTTTTGAAGAATTAATTTTAAAGAACTTTATTAAATTCACGAAAAAGTTAACATAAAACAAAAAAACAACAAAATTTAATCAAAAATTAAAAATAGGCGATAATTACCTATAAGCAAAGACGTGACAATGAAATATGAAGCCAATAGCAATATCCACACTTGTTTACATTCATAAATTATCACACAAAGAGTGTGGTACTGGTCAACAACCTTCGGCGTCAGCATCACACACATGTTGTGTGAGCGGTCGGTAACGGTTGTTCCGGCTATCACACACATGCTGTCTTAATCTCAACCAAGCCACCTAGAGGGTGGCTCTGGTGTGCGGCCTCGCCACTATGGGCATACGCACGGAAACAAAAGTTGTTTCCACCTACGGTTGGAAAGAATAGCGGTAATACCGCCTGCAAAGGTGCCGGTTTGGTCCACTTCGCGGGTCCAGAGTTCCCGGTCTTGCCTCCATGTCGGCGGAAGGACAACACACATGCTGTGTGAGCGGTTGTTAAAGTGTTAAAATATTACCCCCCCTTCTCCTCTATAAACAAGTCCCTCATTGTATTGTCCTCGTATTGTACCAGCCACATACCCTTCACCTCTCAAATTTCACGAAGTTTTTTGCAACTTCTCTTCAAAGACATCAATCCTTAATAGATAATATGACTTCATGTTGTTGACGACAACTACATTGTTTGACTGGTAAGCCGGTTTGTTCTGGCAGGTACGGGCCTCCCCCAACTCATTATTAATAAGTTAATAAAAAAAAAATAGAGGGAGGCAGAAGAGATTAGTTGAGCAGTGCGAGCAGACGTTCCACCTACGCAGTATTTACGGCTCTTGCATTTGACCAGGGATCCTTCTGTCCTGACTACGGAAACCAAGAGTTCTTGTTCTGAGCTTTGTGAGCAGACGTTCCACCTTCGCGGTACCTACGGCTCTCGTACCAGCCAAGCAAAGAACTTTCCGTCTCACAACTAAGAAACGAGAGTATCGGTACCGGTGTCGTTGTCCGCGCAGAGACAGACGAGAATTCGGCTCCTCTCCAACACTCCGACAACCAGTACGTTACAGTATTATATTTTCTTATCAGAAAACGCGAAGCGAGCGCATACTTTTTAAAACTGTATAACCTTCATACAAGCGAACTAAATAACTTGAATTTTTTTGTTAAAAGTTACGGGGACCTGCTTATTAGACAATGACTCAAATACTTTTTAAACAATTGTTTTATTACTCGGAACAACAAAACATATAAAATTAACGCTTTTCAACTATCATATTTGTAATCATAAAAAAATAAATAAAATAATTTAATTAGAAGTTTATGTAAAAGATATGTAATACCTTTAAATTGTCGTAATTGTATTAATTATATACATACTTTAATAACAGTAGTTTTTAATTATTTTCTGAATCAAAAATCCATATACTATTATGTGTATAATTTCTATATCTCTAACTAGGATAACAATAATTTATTTGTAGAATTGTATTAATAATTTTAATGTCATTTTTATTTAAAAAAAATCCATATTACTCAATAGATTCTAATAGAATGTTAAAAATTTATCTATATCTTCTTAATTTATTTTACTGGATTAATAATTGTTTGTCTATTAATTAGAATGTATCTTTCTGCAAAAACTTGTTTAATAAACTGTAAAACAATCCTTATAAAAATTTGTCAAAATGCGTTTTACACAAGCAGTTGGCTTTAATATGAGCCGCAAACAATTTGTTTAAATATCGCGTTAATTTTCGAAGGGAATTCCTCGAAAGCGATACGAAGTTTATCGGAATTAGAGTTTTTTTCCTGAGAACGCTTGGAGTCACGATTCCCGGTCGAAAAAACTTCGACTCGGCGACCTCGGCAACAACGAACGATAATAGAGTCGACATCAAAATCGGAACGATAGACAAAGGACAAAGCAAATTTTAACGGTCTTCGTAAAATTTTCCTGGTAACCAGGTATAGAGAGAGAGGGGATCGGCAAGTTAGAACGGCAACGCTAAATTCCCGAATTTAGCCGATGCACCGCGACGGTACCCGAAGCTATTCTTCGTAGGCACCTCCGCTCTTGGTGCAGAGTAGAGTTAGTACTGTGAACCTTGAAAGTGACACGTCGGTTTCCGAGTGCCATCCTTTTTGTGTAACGAAAGAAAAAAGGTTACCAGAGGATATTATCTGGGAGCAGCCTAATCCAGCTTTCGGTAAGGTTAAGGAACCGAATGTGCATTCCGTTTGCGTTCCATCTACCGAAAAGCACCTTTAGTTGTGCTGCTGTTTCTCCGGCACAATTAGAGAAATAAAGTCTACATTCTCCGCTCGGCCTGCACTATTGCTGTGCTCGAACTGCGAGTCTGTATGGCCGTTTAAAAGCAGTCAGGTGATAAGCGAACACTCCGAGTTCTGTCCGTCCTGTACTGTTACAGTGCATGTGCAGAATGATCGGGTCGCTTTAACAACCTTTCCCTGACTTGCAAGACAGTTGAATTCGATTTGAGCAACTGTCTTGCACTTCCGTTTGTAGTACACGGCGTCCGGCGAGGACCAACGAATAGATGCGGTCCCGCTGTGTGGTTTCTCTTGGGTGGACTCACGAATAGATGGGGTCCATCCAGGGTTGTAAGAACGTATCGTTCCACACCCACGCTAGGCAAGTTGTGGGAGGTGCACGACCTACCCTTGCCTAGTGATCGAGCTCCGGCAGTTGTTAAACCACGGCACTGCTCAACGGGATGTATTGGGCTTGGCATGGAAGCTGTAGGATGGAAGCTCCTAGAATCCTCCCCTCTCCCCGTTGCTCCTCGAGGCCCGTGCACCTCGGAATAGGAGTCAGAGTTTCGATCAGAGAGCCAACATCGTATCGCTCATGGAACAGATCTGCTGGAGATTTACGACCTCCAGTAGACGAGTGTCGAACAGAAGTGCATCTCTCTAGCCAGGACTGCCCGCAAATTCAACGGAAAATTCCGAATCTGCGTAGAGCGGCCGTTTGGCGATAGTCGAAATATACGACGAGACATCGGCTGTCCTGGACTATAGAAGATGAGACTGTGGTTTCGGAGACAAACGTACGATTCCACGCGCTCGTCGCCGAATGCTTTCCTTGTCTTTTCAAGGAGGCATCGGTGCGGCCAACAGACAAAATAGCAGAACAAAATAGCTGATTGACATCTTTATTAATTCTGTTGGTGGCTCCAGCCAATATTTCTTATTTACAGAATTCAAAGGCCACCCAGATCTGGAGCGGCGCCTGGGTCCAACAGACCGCGCCAGAGAAGGCGAAACAAGAGAACACCAGGAGCGAATCCCGCCCTGTAGAAGATATCCAATAAATCGCCTGGGTTAAAAGCTAACCAACAAGCGTAGATTTTGTTCAAGACCTTTTGAATTGCGATGCGAGCACTACGGTATCGATGCGTGGGTGGTTTCTCCACCCTTCCGGGGTTGTAAGGCCCGGATTGAACCGTTGAAGGACGTGTGATGCCGGTGACGCCGATATATTACCCGCCAAATTAATATTGGGTAACGGATTCAAGTGGTAGAGCAGTGGTTGCGCGTACTATGTTGTTTCTTTCCTCGATTGCTGGAGGTAGAACTATATCTCGACTTCTGGAGATTGTGAACGAACGAATGTGAACCTCGACTGCTGGAGGTTGTGTATATCTCGACCGTTAGAGATTGTGTGATGTCGACCGATTGTCGACTGTATGTAGAGTCCCTTGTTTTGGACTGTTTGACGAATAGTTGCAGACTTATGTTCCTCGACTGCTGGAGGTTGATCTGAATCTCGACCGTTGGAGATTGTGTGATGTCAACTGGTTGTCGACTGTTTGTAGGATGATTGCAGACTGATGTTCCTCGACTGTTGGAGGTTATGTGATGTCGGCTGGTTGTCGACTGTTTCTAGAGTCCCTTGATGTGAGCCGGTTGTATCGTGGTTGCAGACTGAAGCTGAAGTGAAGACGAATCGTTCGACTCGATCGTCGTCGAACTAGGATTCGTCGGGGGGGGGGGGGGCGTTTCTGCCTTTTGGGGGGTTCCGAGAGAACTTGCAATTCGGTATGTAAGAAGGGCACTGATTGGGTTTTACCTACTGCTGCATAGTACCAATCAGTGCCTTCGTTGACTTGGCGACACCCTCTTATCGCGTGTGAAGATGTTTGTATGAATGTAATTTATGACGTTAAAGGTGCTACGGGAAATCGTCCAGGTCAGCCTTCGACGGTCACGGTACCGTCGCGTACTCGAGTAGTGTGACCCTTCAGATTATCCGGTTTACGGCACGTCCCAGCTGTGGGCTTCAAAAATGCTATTAGGAAGTTCTCTTCGAAATCTTAACTTTATGACACGTAATGGTTATTGAGGAAGACGGAAATTAAATTAGCATGCTTCTGGTCGCCAGATGTAAAAAGGGTCTTCTTCTCAAAAATAACCTTCCTCGCGTCCGTGTCATAAACCCCATCGGTAGAAACTCCAGGCGACTGTTCCTTCGGGACGAAACACCTTTCATACTCTCCAATCCCTCAGTACCGAAATAAGTTAGAGTCACGGTTAGCCGATCTCCTAACACAATTAATAATCTCGAAAATCGTAGTTTTTTGCCAAAAGTAGATAATTTTTACATCATTCTGTGGCTGTAGCTTAATTTTATATCATCCGATTTTCAACATATAGTACATACAAGTTATCGAAATCTACAAAACGCATTTTTTAAATTATTAACCTAGTTCCAGATCAAAAATAAAATGATAAGAGTCTTTTATTTCCTTTGTCATTGCAAGTTATCGTTTAAATTTATCGATCAAATAATTATCGTTTAAAAAACCGATCAAGTAATTGTTTAATCCAGTTTGAAAGAAGTTGTACCGTTTTAAAAGGTCTTGACTAAGTTATGCTCTTCACTGTATTTCCATAAATACGTAGAAGGGTTCTACAGAAATATAACGTCGCCTGTTTCTATTTTCTCATCCGCATACACGTTATTTACAAGGGTTACGTTCATTGTTTACGTCTGCTTTTAAGTCAACATGTAAGTAATTGTTTATAGGTCAATATTTAACTCATTGTTCTTTAGGCTATATTTAAACAATTGTTTACAAGTAAATATTTAAGTTATTGCTTTTAGGTCATCAATTGCAGTTGACAGACAGTTTATTTAAAAATTCTATTCTGTCAGAAGACGAAAGTTTTGGATGTGAATTTTCTATAATTCTATAATTACACTATGGAACTTTATGCATATCTTAATTTTGATATATCATTTCAGGAAGATCATAGCTTGGAACACTCTCTATTTATAAACTGTAAGATTCCTTGTAGTAAACATAGCAATGAAGTTATGCTACCGGAATCAGAAAAAAATGATGTATTTTGAATCCTTGGTGGGAGCTATTGTCTACTGGTAATAATGCCGTATCATCGGAAAACGTCGATGTTATTACCTTGTCGGTTTACAGAGAATCCAAAAGGTATAGTCTTATTGGCACCAGCACGTTGCCTTGTGGTATTCTTGCTTTGATCACACCAACTGTACTTAACGTGTTCATTCGAACAAGGAGAAAACATCAAATCGATTAAAATGGCATACCACGGTTATACACGACATTTACTTAAACAAAAGTAACAAGGTATAGTATAGTACAGTCTAGTTAGTTACAAATCTATAACGGAGAGAAAACAAGAGAGCTCAGTAAAAGAAATTCGAGAGAAAGTGTCGTCATAAGAAACAAAATAAGTCAGGTTATAAATAGCTCGTATCATTTTCAATTACTATGTAGTTTACCAACAAATCTGAAAATAATTGGAAATAGCAGTTATAACAATGATGCACAAATAAAGAATGTAAATAACGTCAATCTAATGTCTCTATAAGAATTCCATTTTTGCGAAGTTTTCATGTTATTAATTTCAATAATTTTGACTTTCGACCAATTAGGATTGGTATTATTTTGTTATTTTTATATTTTTTATTCACATTTCTTCTAACGACAAAGTATTTTATCTAGAAATAAAAATAATAAATTACAAGTTTCGATACGTTTAAAAATATCACCTGCATTTTATATCGAACAATCAGTCATGTATCTTTTTTTGAAATCTATTATTAATCTCACCGTAGCCCAATAAAACCACTAATTATGATATTAAAACCACTCAACCCTTTCTAGGTATGTCATATTTTTAGTACAATTCGATAATTTGAGCAGATTTTAATATCGAAGTTTATTAACTATTACTGGACAGGTGGCAAACTATTGAACACGTGATAATTTTACTTGCAACACATAAGTCGATAAAAAGCAATAACATTTTTCCGTTTGAAGCTTCATTTAAGGGAAAGCCAAGTTCGAAAATATGTGAATAATATGTTTATTATTAGTTATACAAGGTGCTACCGGATGGGTAGAAACTAATAATAAACGTATTATCTACACATTTTCAAACAAGATTTTCTCATAAACGAAACTTGGAACAGAAAAATGTTATGCCTTTTCTTCGACATATTTTCTTACGACAAATGTCAATTGCTTTGAAAGTCTATAATGTATCATACGGTAATAATCATACGGTGATTATCATACGATGATAATCATACGGTAATAGGGTCAGGTTTAATAATATATATTTAATGCCGGATATTTAACAATCCTTTACGTAATGATATTACGATATATATAATGATATTATGATAATATTACAATGCCCTTGGCAACCATAATTTGGAATTATTTAAATTGTTTCGAATAAATATTTACCTAAAATAATTATTTACATGAATTCTTTTTAGCCGAATAATTGATTTAAATAGCAAATTAATCGTAACGAATTATTGTATCTATTTATTCGAATAGAGATTGTCAAATTATTCCAATAATAACGCTAATAAGCGTCGACCGTTTGTTTACGTAATTTTTAAACATTCACATATGTGTTGTAAATATGAAGCTTAGAATATACAGTGACTTCATTTACAACCGAAGAAAAATGACTTAGTTATGCTTTAATAATCAGTCTACCTGAAAGTAATTTTGCTAGAATTATACAGTTTCAAATTTCATGACTATGATTTCGACAATTACCGCGTTAAAGAATTGTTAAATATTGTAAAGCAAAATTTCTTTGAAATAATAAAGTATATGCATTAAAATGACGAAGTGGCCTCGTACACATAAAAACATGAATATTAAATTTTGTTTACTATCTAAAACATGCTAATAATTTAACATTGTAAGTGCGATACAAATCTAATTTATGAAATAGAATCATTCAATTTATAGTATCATTAAAAATACGCTTCGACGGTGTAAACAAGTTTTAAAATATACATCACGGATGAACTAGTTTCGCGCGCGGAGTTCTCGCGTAGCCGTAGCATTTTTCTCAGACGCAAATTCCATCCAAAATTGTACAAAGTTAATTAAAATGTTGGTTACGGCTATGTAATCAATTAATAAGAACAAACAGAATTTTGTGTTCTTTAAACAGGAGTAGTATACTTGACATTTTATATGCACGCTTTATCATCGAAGCTGCTTCACTTTCATTTTAAATCAACCTTGACTTTTAAGCTTTACATCCACGAAGCATCGTTTCGTAGGACATGTATAGCAAGTGCATGACAATGGCTAAATGTTTGTGCTCGTGATTTTTTTAGCTTTCCTGCTCTCGCAGAAAATTTTCCGTCGACCGCGTGTGTCGCTGTTGACGCATTTTCTATAAAATTGACAACGATTTACAAAGCAATGAAGAACAACTATGCCATAGTCGATGTCGTAGTCAATATTCCAGTCAGCTGCAATATTTATTTTTTAAATAAAATTAAGAAAACACAAAGAAAAGAAATTAATAAAGTTTGCGTTTAATACACAAACGGTGAATCTTCCTGATACGTAAAATCGTTTATGATTTTATTTATCAATTACTTTGAAGACGTTTTTAAGATACTCCTAGAGATGTTTTCTATAACACCTTAAGGGCGTAGGATCCTAATCGCTATTTAGAACAAGACAAATTCGATATTTCGGTAAATAAACTTCAAAGAGAAAATATTAGTTTTTGATTCAGTCTAGCCTTTTATTACTAGACTGTGGATATTTATGCAAAATAAAAATTTTCTTTACCAATTGTGGACACAAAAGCCAAACAGAAGTTCCTTTTTTAATCAATAGTGCATAGGTAATTTCTAAAGTTTTTAAGATTTTTTTGCGCCGTCACAGTACAAGTTAAGGTACCATTCATTCATTTTTACAATAAATGCATGGAATTTGAACACCATTTATGATAGAACAATGATCTATGCGTCGTTGAGAATTTCCTATCTACTTACATTCGTCTTGCAATAGTCTATATTTGATTTGCAGCGTATATTGTAGCATAAAATACGAACATATGCCAAGTTCTGACGTTCTAATAAACGACGCTTTAATAAATAACTAATTCGAGAGAAATTGTTGCCCCAAAAACATAAGATCTCCAAATGAATTTTTATTAAAATGTAAGCGATCTCTGAGATGGTCGCTGGTCAGGCGGCGTACTATTTATGTCTCGGAGATAAGAAGGTCTCTGTTTGGGAGAGGAGATGGTTCGTCGAGGAGAAGCAGGTCCTTTTTCGAAGAGAAAGAGGCAGTCGAATAAAGATCTTTGCCAAAGATGCAGCCTACCTAATTTCTCACCTTGTGTCTTCTACAAAAACAAATATAAAGGAAATTATACTTTAAATAGTTTGTATCTTTTTTAACCGCTAAAGGGTTTATCAACAAATCTGAAAAGAATTAAAAGTAGTAGTTACAACAATGTTTTACGAATAAAGAAATATAAATGACGTGAATCTAATGTCTGTATTCTATTGTTTTTCAAAGGGCATAGCCGATTAAGATGGTCAAAACTG
>NC_135778.1:17474102-17484324 GCF_028453695.1 Augochlora pura | reverse complement strand
GCGCAGCCAACTTTAATTGTTAATAACTCGTTAACAAAGCCGCGGATTGCATTTCGGCAAACGAAAAAGTTACTTGAAATAGCCTCAGCTACCCCCCATTTCCTGGAGTTACAATAATTGAGAAACACCCTGTATATTTGCAGTTCATCGAACCCACGCGACATCTTTTGTAAAATAAAGCCAGATTGAGTTTTGCCTAACACACTGTGTCCTTTCCTTTGTAACCTTATCAACACGTTACACAACTTTCCTGCAAACCTAATTTTAGTAAAAGGTCATATGAAATTGATAATTTATACGACGGATATTTATAAATTTATGGTATGTACAAATTTTTCAGATGTAATAATGTGTGTAAATTTGAAACATCTAATTGCAATTTCTAATTTTTTTTTATGATGAGTTGTCTTTCTGTTGACGAAGCAAAATTTCCACCAGTTCTATTTTCTGTACAGTTACCTATAAAAATGAGAATTAGTATGAAAATTCGCGATCAATTAATAATAATTAGACTATGGGTCTGTATTTATTTATATGCAAATTTATAAATTATTTAAAAACCTGTGTGTGAACAGAAATTGCTCAGCGAAACAAAATGTCTTCCGAATCTGACTTTCATAAAATAACTTTAGAAAACTGTAATCTACAAAAAGATCCGCAATCTATTAATGGCATCTAACTTTATGCACGTTATTTATATTTTGTACAACTTTTTCGTATTTTTCTTGTTTCTTCGAGTGTAAAGAGTTAAAAAAGTCTAGTTTAATCAAACATATCGCAGAATTTTAACAAAAAAATGCTTCGTTAATTCGAACTCCTCAATAACGTTTATCAAATCGCAGCAAAAATGTGTTTTTTAAATTATTTAACAAAAAATAAAAATAAGTTCAATCTCACAGACGATTATTTGATCCAAATATCCGCACTGATCGTGACATGATACTTCGCATCGTATAACTGTGTTATTATTATGAAGTTTTATCATATTTCAAGAATGTCAAACAACGAACTTTTTATGTAACTTTTATATAAATATATATCAACGAATACATTCAGAATTAGTTCAATTTCAAATATTTATTGCGTTATAAAATTACCGATGTCATCCTTTGCACCCGTAGAAAGGTTATCTAGCTATGCATCAGGGAACAATCTATCTAAAAGTAACGAAATCTCCTATACAGCATTTAAAAAATAAATATGAATGAAATATATCTTGTAGCGTAACAGTAGTTTTAGTTTGTAAATATTAAGTTAAGCAGAATAACGTATGCGAAAAAACGTTGTAGTCGTGGCCCGTGAACGGGCCACCCGGTCATAAACCGCGCTAAGACGAGCCTAGAGTCACCCCTCCACGCTCGGTACAGAGCCAGGTACCGAGTTGTACGGGGTATAAATACGGGCCGTTTTCCGTAAAAAACGGAGAGTTCTGAAGGAATCTTAGGAGAAGACGTGTCCCCGCGACGTGGCACTCCTAACGAAACCAACTCAGCCTAGAACGAGGAAAACTCAGGAGAAGACGTGTCCCCGCGACGTGGCACTCCTGACGGATCCAGCTCAGCTTAGAACGAGGAAAACTCAGGAGCAGACGTGTCCCAGCGACGTGAAACTCCTGACGAATCCCGCTCCGCCCTAGAACGAAGGAATCTCAGGAGAAGACGTGTCCTCGCGACGTGGCACTCCTGCTGAATCCCACTAACGCACGAGGTTACTCAGGAGAAGACGTGTCCCCGAGACGTGGCACTCCTGCAGAAACCAGCCTTCATCGAGGACGACCTGACTGACGAACTCCTGGTGCGCCGAAACGTTCGTCTTGCCGAACCCTCCCCGTGCAACCGGACATTTTACGTGGAGCCCAGGACTACCCGCCCAGGACCGGCGCTCACGTGGAATCCCGAGAACCACGACATCGTTACAATCTAAACTTTATATTCGACCATTTGCATTCAAATCGATTATTTTCTGTATGAATTCCTGCACGATTAAATTTGTATTCGATTGGATATTCATTCGACAGTGTCGAATAAAATTTTATTCGTTAGTCTCTATCTCTTATCGTTCATCCGAATAGAATTTTGACCAACGCTGGTTTATTGAAGTAAATAACATAAATAGTATTATAATGTATACAACTTGGGAATAAAAATAGAATGAATATACGTATAAGAGAAAAGAATGTCCAAGAATATAATGAGTGCTGTTTTCGTGTCAAAAGTCAGTAATTGCTGAACTTTTATGGAGTCACGAAGATTGTGATATTGAAGAAACATATTTTATATACTCAATGTATGAGAAAAGGTAAGAACCCATTTTTCAAATCTGTGAATTTGCGTAATTGTAGTCTGTTCTTTATCACTTTTAATAAAAGTATTTTTAATAGAAAATTCTGATCTAAAAAAAATGGATCTTACATTGGGCACTTCCATGCTATGCTTCAGCAAAGAGATATATCAAAAAATGTTCTACCTGTGAAATGAGGAATCCGATAGCTAGCTCGTTTGACAGATTTGGTAGTTCTAGTGCTAATATCGAAGGATCAATACAAACATACAGGAAGAAGGTATATATATCACAGGAATAAATTGTTCGTGAATCAATACTCACTGGACGAACAAGCAGAAATGAAATATTCGACTTAACCCTTAAATGCATGATTTTTCCTTTTTAAATACAATAAATTGAAACAAGTAGTTACTTAAATATAGATTAAGGGAAAAATAAAGAAAAAAAAAATTTTTTTCCAAAAAGTATATTTAAAAAAAAATTAAAAAAAAAAATTATGAAATTATGTACGGAAGAAAACACTGATGTAAATATACATCATCATGCATTTAAGGGTTAAGGAATAAAGAGCACATGGAAATTTAAGACGAGTCAGCGTAAAATCACTGTGCATGTTTAATATCGCTAATTGGTTTCGATAAATGAAAAAGCATTTCACTGTGCCAGTTTTAGAGCAGAGCAGAACATACAGGTCAAGGAAACAGCAATCGTAATTCAAATGCTCTCCGTTTAAGCCGGGGTAGAGGATGGAATGATAAAAAATTTAAATTCGCAGTTCCTTAATTAGTGCCGAAAACTTTCCGTTCGGACAACAATCAAAACAAGGTCTGCATGGCGAAGGCGCAGTGCGAAATAGTGCCAAGATAGTTGATTTAGATATTTAGTGGAGAAGATTGTGCAACTGGCAATCGCTACAAGATATGTATCTTCACTTGGATCGTTACCATCTTTCCATACCTCGTGCTTTTAGAAAGTGGTAACTGCAGAAAGACGCTTGTCGGGAAACTTTTCTGCACGCGTGTTTTCGACTTCGTAATTAGGTCACGAAAATTATTAATGTAATTGATTATTGTCGGAAATATGGTTATTCCTAGAGAATCAGCCAGATCTAGTGTTCTTGGTAGCACTGGCCCTTGCGACCGAGTAATTGATATGCGCGTTTGTTAATAAGGTCCCGCTGGCTTTTGTTCTTCCGCTCCCTGGTTTCCTTCTTCTCGATCCAGCAGTCGTACGCGCAACACGTGCTTTTTGATCCCGCGGTAACATTAATCTTTCTTTTGTCTAAATGTATATATAAATAAGTAAACGTGTCGATTTGTGCGCTTGTTCCTTTTATGCGCTTATTAAATTCGCGTATTCTACAATAAATCCTGACAATTATTATCAGAGTTGAGCATTGTTCGAATCAAATTCTCTGAACATTTCGAATAAAATTTTATTCCATATATTCTACGAACTTTTCCAAAATGTTCAAACTTTTCCAAAATGATTTTCCAAAAATCAAATTATATTTATATAATACCCAACTCTGAATATTATAAATTGATCTGAACCCTTTCCAAAATACCTAGCATTTATTTTGAAATGTTAAATCCCTTGCTAAATTGATAATATTCTACGAATATGTTTTGGTGGTGTTAACACGAATTTCAAAAACACTGAATTCCAAATGCGATCATATTTCAATAAACCATAAATAAATTACATAATTAATGAAAATAAAAGTTGTATATTCTTTTGAAATTTTATTCGAATAATTTCCGAGATAAATAACGTAAACATATTCCTATAATATCTTTGCTTATTTACATTACAGTTTCGTACTGTAAACTGATAATTGAAATGAAAAGTAGAAGAAAAATGTCATATTCTGTATATTTACGATCTTCTCAAAGTAATAAAAGATTTAATATATGAATTAAAATAACACTATTTTACGTATGGAAAAATATTTACTTAAATATATATTAACTATAATTATTTATAATTGAATACAATTTCGTTAAACGTAAAACGGCCATTCATATTGGGTCCACGTGAAATCGGAAAATGTTTAAAATATGTGTAATCACTTGCAAATTCTAGGCGACGTTCTGATTATTTAAATATTTATTCATCGTATTCGTTAAATCGTATTAAAATTATTGCAACTGCGATGTTGAAACAATGACATTCGAGGCAAAATGATTTAATTAAACGGATTTAATGCGTGTCACATACAGGATATATCGCAGTGGCTCGATGAATTTAAAAGCATACCTATATCTGATTCACAGAATTAGCATACAAAGAGGTCCAAATTTATTATGTGTTTCTTCCAAGTTAAAGGCACGCTGCACGCGTGATTCTTCTTTTAGATATCGGGTCTAGACATACTAAAGACAGTGCAATCGCAATAATTTGCTATTTATGGGTCGGAGAAATTCTTCGTTACGTTAATTGCAACGCACTTCGTCGCTGATATTACGACAGCGAATGCAAATATAACTCCGCTGAAAACAATATCCTAGTGATCAACAATTACAAACATTCGATACCAACTGATATATATATATATATGAAAATTATTTCATATATATATATGAAATAATTCAATAATTATTTCACTTCGTAGTCCGAGACAAAGCGTAATTCATGATTGATTCAATTTCTACTTACTGACAAGTATAAAATAAATCCTCCGTATTCTATGCTTTAACTGTAATTTTTAATTAACAACCAATCGATATTATCATTTGTGTAATTATAAATCATATAAATTAAATCAATGAAAGTTTCAACAATATATAATAAATATATTAATATTGTTTACAATTACATTACTATAATTTACTATTGTAGTTGCTATATTGACTACCTGACTGTAGATTGTTATGCGTTAATAGTATGTGCGAGGGTTTAAAATGTAAATAAACGTACATATTACCAAAAATTACTTATGTTCTTAATCTAAGTTTATCATAAGTAATTTTTAAATACCATATGCGGTTTTTTATAAACAATCCATTGAAACGAAAATTTGCATAACGAGCCACGGCCACATTCAAATGTCATTTATAAATATGAGATAAGTATTACCAGAACCAATCCCTATGTGTCAGTTATATACAAAATGATAAATAGTATATAATAACATTAATCTAGAATGGATGACAAAGAAAACTTTTCTTGGTCAGCTAGAAGATTACTCATTCTAAAAATGAAAATAGAAAGCTCAATTAAAAGTGGTTAATTCATACAATTTATTTTTAACAACTAATAATATGTATATAGAATAAAATTCACGTATGCTAAAATGGTAAAATGTTAAAAATGAATAATACATATCCAAAGAATGTTCAATGTTTTGGACTTATTGTACTCGTTAAACAGAAATAATTATTGATTGCCAGACCCGCACAGTTGCGCCGCTAATCACGGATAAAACAGAACAGCAAATGTTCTTTTTATCTTTCACTTCTCGGAATTGAATCGAACAAATGCAACACGTTTTCTATTGTCCAACGAGCGAAGTCCTCGAAACGGTAACCCAACGTATACACGCGAGAAAAGATCCAACCAAGAACTTCAACATTAAGCTGAGAGTTTATATTGATCGGACGTTCTTACACAGTATAGTGCCTACCTTGTTTCAACCTCTCTTTCAATCACCCTATATAAAAAAAAAATCAATTAAACAAGGCTGCTTTATTTCCACCTATGTTCGTGTTAACCGAAGCTCACAGCTGCACTTGATGTCACAACTTAGTTTGATGTTGCTTAACTAGAATCACTTATATAGAACATAATTTTCTGAAGGTGCTAGACAAAAGCAATGCGTAAGTGTTACCATTTTCTTTTTTGGGTTTCATTACATTCGTATAAAAGCCATATCGAATTTAGCCAGACTTTATATTTTATTGTATCACTTATACTCATATCAATCTTGTCCAAATACAAATATTTCTGTTTTCTCATATATTTTATTCTATCATCATCTTAGCGAATTAAAAGTACTACAATAGTATCTTTAAATTCTTTAAATATTAACCACTTTTCCGGATTATAAATAAATAAATATGGATATCAGTACAACAAGTCTTCTAAAATAATGTTATATCTGATTTTAGTTGACATTTCTGAACTCAAGTATTTCTAAGTTGAATATTGTAATACTATTCAACTATCGTAGCAAATTTTTATACGTTGATTATTAACAATTATAACTTAACAAATTTCTTAATTAAACTAAAGCTGCTGAGAAATTTAAATAAACGCTATCTTGTCATAATTGTGGAACATGACACATCGGTCATTTTTAATACTCGATAAGTTCAGTGTTAACAGAATATCATTCAGACAATAATTTTATGTAATAAATACGTCTTAATGTTTTAGCAGAATTATATAGTGGAGGTCATAAATCTCTCAAAATTTCGAAATGCTATAATTACAGTTCGGATGTTGTCCAAACGTGCCCATAATGTGTATAGATAAAAATTTACGACCGGAATTCTTGGCATAGAAGTAAGAAAGTGTCGACCAGGCTTTACTTTCATCAAAGCTTTTGAATTATATTGCTGACCACAATTGTTCAGTAACACATACTGAGCCGTAAATTACATGCAACATAAACTTGCTGTTATCAGTCATCAAAATGACTGACGTTGAAGTATTTTCGTTATAATTCATATCAAAGGATCAGTCATAATGATATAATTCATAACCATTTTAACCATAATTACGAGTCAGTTGCAATATCAGTCTTGCATTGTTGTTATTATTCAATCTTGTACAATTTATTAATACAACCGTCATAGCCGTTCAATATTAAAGAACATAACAAAACTATATTTTATAAATGAATACCTGGAGCAAAACGTATTATAAAATATAAGAAGAGTAATCGTCACCTTCTGTTTATGTAATTATAAACAATAGATATTGTTAGCTTACCGTGAATTATTTCGAATTTTTAGATGTCCAAGTAACATAAACTCCTCTAAAAGTAACAGAAAAAAGTGCCGCGCGTACAAGGAAGTGGCGATATGTTTGCACGAATACGTGCAATATTAATAAATCAAAAAAGAACTTAATTACAAAGTGGCGATATTTCACAGTGTACAGCGCGAACAGCCGTAGAGGAGATTAAACAGTGTATATTATTGGATACTGCAACCTCATTTTCCCTCTTCTCTAATTCTAGCATCTACAGACGCAATTTCTTCCAACTTTACGTTCAATTAATTTATTCAAGTGCGCGAGATAGTTTATGAAACCGAAGCACAATATAACGTTTCATTAAACCGATCTCGATACAGAGCAGCGTAGCTGATAAAAGGAAATCCGGCTGCTTCCGAGTTTTGTTTCATCATAAATACGTGTTGCATAATCTGATGATACGCTTCTTTACATTATACAGTAAAAGTATGTCTCCCGCATTATAAAGAAATATTTATACCACTGCACCGCATCGATTCTACGCAAAATCTTTTTTTACCAGGTTTCCAGGTCAAGGGGAGAGAGGGTTAAAGTATGTATGTTACGAAATTTATCGAAGGTAATGTAACTTGTGATCATCAGGTACAGCTTACGCCGATACGTCACCAAAATATTTAAGCTTTATAATTACACTGCGAATCTTCATGCATTTATGGTTCGCGCAAAGGCCATAGCCGATTAAGATGGTCAAAACTGCCCTTAGAGATTTTTCAATGAGTCATATACCGTTCGATAGCTGACCAATAAAAACTCATCTGTGCAAAATTTTAACCCTGTAACTTGTCCGTGAGGGTAGTTACAGGGTAAATTAGATTCTACGGTTTTCCGGCATTTTTCCACCTTTGGCGGCTTTCTAAAATTTTGAAAAAAATATGGCTTATTTTGGACATTAAGCCCCATGTTATAGAACTTTTTCAGATCTTTCAGTTGCAAGCAGTGATTATCAAAAATGAAAAACCCCCAAAAAATCGGAAAATTGGAGATTTCTCACTTTTATATTATATTCAACACTTTTATATTAATTCCCTGATAAGGTACTATCACGGCTCGTGTACTCAATTCTTCTCAGACTTTTTGCTAACCTGCAACATTGTTAAAAAAAATGAAAATCCAATGTGTCGATGTTTTTTGCTGTCAGAAATGAATGAATGAAGCTACTACTTTTCTAGTTTACCGCGAGTGTGGATTAAGTAATTTTAAACATTATTGCATCGAAACAAATAATTTTTTAACCCGGAAAATGCGAATTAAGCGAGCAAAAAAATTGTAACGTGCGGAATATATGCCGAAATGTTTCCGCTCATTACAACTCAATCGGTTAGCGCAATGGTTAGAGCGTACGATTTCGGTGCTGCTGAGCTCGTGTTCGAATCCCGTTGGAGGCTAAGTTTTTTTTTCGTGAAACACATTTTATTTTTCCAATTCTATATTACATGGTTTATTTAACCATCTTAGTGCCAGGCTTTTTACGGAGTACATGCGAAAAATGCCATGGGTGGATTTGATATGGGCGCTTATATGAATAGCTTTATACAAAATTCCGATTTCTTGGAGGAAAATTTTACTATTTGTTCTTGTGAGACTTAAAGAATATGGAATATAATGTTGGGAAGAAAACTTTTTAGTTAGAAAATATGTTTAAGCCCACTAGGCAGTCGGCCCGCCACAATGCATCGGCCCGTGGCACTTTTCGCATAAGGACCGCGGGCCGATAGATCGGCCCGCTGGCACTAAGATGGTTAAATGACTTTACAAATATGTTTGTAATGTTTTAAAAAAATTTTTTTTAACATTTGAAAAATATTTAAGTCAACATACATACAAAAATAGTTTTGGAGTATCTCTTATTTTATCCATTCTCTAACTACATATGTTCTCCATTACGACTTTGTTTAACATTCTTTAGATTGCAGTGCATTAATTTAGCTTCTAGGCATTCCGTCTTCAGCAAATACGAGTAGAAATGACTTTTCGTTCTGGAAACCAATTCTTTTTTATAACTTCCTTTTATGAGAAAGTTTCCTTTCGTGCAAACGGCCCATGGGTCCGTGGATGTAGAGGCTGAAGGTGCCTGAATCAATGAGGTTTGAAATTAATCGAACTGGTCCATGGATGTAGAGCCTGAAGGTGTCTGAACCAAAGAGGTTTGAAATGAATCGGACTGGTCTATGGATGTAGAGGTTGAAGGTGCCTGAACCAAAGAGGTTTGAAATGAATCGGACTGGTCTATAGATGTAGAGGTAGAAGGTGCCTGAACCAAATAGGTTTGAAATGAATCGGACTGGTCCATGCATGTAGAGCCTGAAGGTGCCTGAACCAAAGAAGTTTGACTTGAATCGGACTGGTCCATGGATGCAGAAGTTAAATGGGTTTCTGTTACCTGTCACTGGGAAGCTCTCTTACGCACACTTTCTTTGCGGATATATGACGAAATATGGCACTTTGAACAAAATATATCACCAACGCTCGCCACTATTCTAAAAATGTTTGAAAATTCCGTAGCCTGAAGAGATGTATGTACGTACTATCTTCCTCTGACCACGCACTGTTCGAAGTGCCCGATTACACCCTGTATACCTTGTAACGAGACTTTTAGACATTTGACAAATATTTGAAATGCGCGCGATTAAAATGTTACTTCTTTGGAGTATATACTCCAAAGTACATACCAGGAGTATGTACAAAATCGTGTGAAAATATACAAAAGAGTGAACGTTCGCGACGTGTATCATTGGACGAGTCGCAACCAAGTAAAGTTTCCTTAAAAATATAATGTTTTACGAAAAAAAACTTTGCCTCCAACGGGATTTGAACTCGAGACCTGCAGCACCGAAATCGTATGGTCTAACCATTGCGCTAACCGATTGAGTTGTAATGATTGGAAACATTTTGGCATACATTCCGCTCGTTACAATTTTTTTGCTCGCTTAATTCGCATTTTCAGAGTTCAAAAATTGTT
>NC_135778.1:17462988-17474002 GCF_028453695.1 Augochlora pura | reverse complement strand
GTAAGCGTTATATACAAGACTAGTTGAAGCGAGGGATTCGATTCGTATCACTCGAAGGCTATTTCGATTCTGTTTCGCTGCTTTGGGAAGATGTCCGTCGTCGTTTCGCGGGTGCCTCGATAAGGCCCCGTTTTGGGGGTAAAGACAACCCCATTCGTGAGTTGACTTGAGGGAGGTGGAATTTTCCGGACGCTTCTCCTCGGCGGAGTGGGAAAGCCCCACCCTCAAGTCAATATCGAAAATTATCGTAATTTTCAAGTGACGACATCTCCCAAGCAGCGTGTTGAGTTGGGCCTGAGTGGATCACCGCGGGTTTATGGCTCTCGACCTGCGCACGGATGGTCGGCCATGTGGCGTACGAAATCCTCGGAGCTCGCGGTCCGAGGGTGCCTTCGACAAGGCAGTTATAAAACAATACCTACGTGCGGCGCAAGGGCTTCGAGACCTTGGCCGCTGTCGCTGACGTTGACCATCAGGCCCGTTCATGTACGGATCCGAGGCCCTCGTAACAAAAAACGATATTTTAAGCACGGGCCTACGGATTGATTTGTTGCCGCTTTTACCGATGCTGTCAGCTCAAACCCTTGAATGTCGTATACGACATGTCAAAAAGGCTAGCATTCTTCTAAATAACGAAGGACAGCGTGAAATCGGGAAAGAGGCTTTCTTTTGAAGAGACGAGGGATCGAACATATTTCTTTGTTTACTAATCTTTATCAATAGAAAACAATATAAAAATACTGTTAAATTTTTCCAACGTGTTTATTATTCTGTATTTCTGCGATCAATATTTACAATAAATACATAACATCTGTAGTTTAATTGTTGCGACGGCAACACCGAAGGTACAATATCAAGGTCGAACGTGCCTAGCCATCCCTCCAGCAATAAGCCATAAATCGGCTAATAGACCTGCAATAGAAAAAAGAAACCATCCGTACGAAACGACTTTACGACCACTGCACTTGAAGAAATTCGACCCGATGAACGGACAACACATGCGACAGACCCACAGGACCGTTGTACGGACAACAATTCATAAATTCCACTTTAACAAACGAGGAAGACACTAACCAGAACTTTTGACCTTTCCCACGCCTCATTCCAAGTTCCTTCCGACACAACCACCTCCAATCAAAATCGCTTCTTTTCCTACACCAATCAACTGAAAACCGAGGTGACAACAGACAGAACACGACGAACGCAAAGAGAACGAAAACAGAACTAGAATGCATACACAGAACGCAAACCAATATCGAACAGAACATAAGACATATTCATGGAACACATTCAGAAATCGCAAACAACGCTTCTATAAATCGCGTACATTATACCTGTACAGTGTTGTATTAATAGTGTGAATAGAAGCAAGCAAGCGTCTTCATCACTACGACATTGTACCAAACGTGTATACATTACTAATTATAGAAAATCAGCTCATACATTTTTATTTACTGACAAAGGTTAAATAGTGTTTATTATGCCTTGTAGCGCGACGTTAATTTTAAGATTTTTTGTACATAAAATATTCGATACGTGACGAGCTCGGTACGCCGGCGACGCTCGGTGATCGTACGCCGGCGACGCTCGCTGGCCGTACGCGCGGCGGAGCAGATACCGAGAGTCATAAAAAGTATGAGACTCGGTACCTCATTGGTCAGGGCTGGAACCCAAAATGGGTATAAAAAGGGCACTCTCGGCTAGGAAAAAACAGTCTTGCGACAATCTTTGAAAAAGATAGTGTAGAGAGTAGATGTGGATAAAGCTGACCTCTCTGCCACCTTTGGAAAAGACTAGTAGGGAGTAGGGAGTAGATGTGGATAAAGCTGACCTCTCTGCCCACCCTTTGAAAAGACTAGTAGGGAGTAAAGAGTAGATGCGGATAAAGCTGACCTCTCTGCCCACCTTACTCAACTCAGTCTGTATCTTGGTAGATAGGTGTTACGCCTTGACCCAAGGAACGATCCGCGCCGCGACCGAGACGACCCGTCAGTCTATCCGTGCGAGTTCGGTTCTCTGTACCAGTTTCATAGCGCAGTAGTTAGAATCGTGTTTATATTTGTTTTGTGTAAATAAACTGTTTCGATAAAATAAAGTGTTACAGCCTTAAATATGGAGAATTTCAACAAAAGCATGTAAAATTTTAATTTACAGTTAAGAAATTTAGCATCCTCTTAAAACTCTTAATTTTGAAGAAAATGATTCTACTTTTTTTACCTCGTCGTCAACCAATCCACGTTCAAGATTCCCCTCAGAGAAAACTATTCCAGATACAGTCTCTTCTTAGACAGTTTCATTCAGTCTCCACATATTCTAATTCACGCTTATTGAGTCTTAGCTCTCATAGATCTTCTTACTCGTCATTTTCTCGTAATGTCTCGTATAGTCTTGACGCGCTATTTATTCTCGCTGAGTCTCGCCAGTCAGCACTTCGCTCTCTCAGACTGCTTTAGTCGGCTGCAGCTTCTTATCGGAAGTCTACTATCGTCTTCTAAGCAATCGATCAATCACGATATCCGCGCAGTTCAATAAACTGTAAATAGTTGCAAATACACGATCTGTTTTTCCAAATCAGCTGTTGATTTTTACTTAAACGGACGGTGATATCGTTATATCCCGTCACCCAGCCTCGCGGCCCTATAACCTGAAAAATAATTTGATAATCGCAAGGTAACGATGTCGGGTGCTCGCGCGAGTCACCTACGGCTGTCTTTTTGTAAAATAAACATTTTCTGTATTAATTGCAATTTTAATAATTGCAGCAAGTTGAAAATAGTATATCAATAGACAACAGAACGGGTAACTTTTTGAGCATGTACGTTGAACATAAGTTAATCAATATTTTAGAATCACATTGTCTTACAGTTTTTTTCTGTTAATTTATATACTAAGGTTATATATATTAATAATTTATACTTGAAATACAAAGCTCGATAAAAATACAACTTCTATTTGAAACATTTATTTATGGAGTAAGTAGTTTTCGAGTAATTTAGGCGGCAAATATACAGCTTTTATTATGATAAAAATCATTAAAAATCTGAATACATATGTGTTTGTTAGTTTTTTCGAGTAGTAGAGGGTAGTTGATTTTACTGTTTCATAAACCTAGTATTAGCTTCCATTTATTATGTAAGAGACAAATGAAAGCAATTCCATTACATTAAAGCGGTTTGTATAAGATACGTTTACTACCTTTCTTTATGCAGTCTTATTTGGTTTCATCATAGGCATTCGTGTATTAGGGCGCTTAGCCTATCCCGACGATTCTCATTTAAGATTGCCAGCCCTATCGAAGATAAAAAGATATAACCTGCCTCTCAGTTATCCCGTGGGTAGTATTAACTTCTTAAATCAATTCTGATAAAATCTGAGTCCCTGAGGTTTTCCGAATTATCCCCGCGGTCAAACTGAACAAAGTTGATCTTCAGGGCAAAATGTAGAGATAAAAGAAGGCAAAGAAACATAACATATTTGTCCTCCCTTGCGGTTGCTTTAGCAATTATTGTAGACTTGTCTGACGAATTCGTTGTGTTGTAATCCTCACTATTTCTACCAAAGGTGCCAAGAGAAATAAGTTGCCGATTAATTATTTCTACTTCACAGGATTTTTACTAAAATAAGTTATCTGTGAATAATTTTTAATCGAGATTATTTCTTACGTCCTGTGTTTTCTATCTATACACTCCTCTACTTTTGCTATAGTTTTCACAAAATTATCTTTGTGGTAAAAATTGTATCTTTGTGGAATCGTTACCAACAACTGACTCGAACTGGGAGATGGAATGAAATAACTTGTACACTGAATTGCAAGTAAAACTTAGTATAATCTAACAACTTCAGTCTATTACAAGTGCGTAAGTGTAGTGTAAGATTCGCGATAGTCCTAAGACACGTTCCCTGGTTTACGCACCAATTCGGCGGGGGTTAACTATTGTTCGAAGGAGAACTCGGCTCGATCTTGCTAGTCTCCAGTCGCGATTTGACTTGAAACTGCCCGATGAGAACTTTTTTTTTTAAATTATTAATAATGAGGTGGGGGGCCCGTACCTGCCAGATCACACCGGCTTACCGGGCAAACAATGTAACTGTCATCAACAACATGATGTCGTATTAATTATTAATGAATGATGTATATGAAGAAAATTTACAAAAAACTTCGTGAAGGAAGCGATGGAAGGCATGTGGTTGGTACGAAACAAGTGTAGGGAAGGGGAACAGGAAGGTTTGCCAACGGCTGATGAGAAGACAACACCATGAAAGAAAAACAAGAAGAAAAAAAATTGGTATCTACATTCTGACCTCGGCAAGCTTCTGGGTTAAACATATGCAGCCCATTGTTTATCCAGTGTAAATCTCGACCTGGCTGCTGGATCATGTATGTAAGAGAGGTGAAATTGAACCTTAGTTCGGTAGGGCATTTTTAACCTGTCGTAGGTGCCTGTTTGGGAAATGAGCGGGTTCCGATGACCCGTAATTTGCATTTTGTTTATACTATTGACTATATATATGTTGATGGTAGTTCGATTGAGTTCGCTGGTAGGAAACCTTGTTCCGCAACCAGTGATAATTTTAAATATTTTATTCTTTTAGCCTTTGAAATAAGGCTTGTGAACTTGGATAAGCCGACCACCATACGGCTCCTCCATACAGTGGTATTGGGCGGAGACAGACTTTATAGAGAGTAATTCTTAGGCTTTGTGAGAGGTGTGATTTAGGCGAAAGAATGTGGGGAATGGCAAAAGCTGCCTTGAGAGTTTTTTGGATTCTATCCTCGGCCGATACGTTCCAATTCAGTCTGGCATTGAGTTTGATCCCATGGTGAGTCACCGAGTCAGATCACTGGATAGGTGATTGGTTAATATGAAGTGGAGGAAGTTTGGTGTAAGGACATCCTACTCTGTGGGTGAATAATATTGCTTGTGTTATGGTTGGATTTAACTGGAGCTTCCAAGAGAGAAAGTATTGGACAATGATATTAAGGTACGCCTGTATTCTAGCCATGAGAGTACGAAGTTGCCATGAGGAGAATATGAGAGCAGTGTCATCGGCAAATAGGGCTATGTTGCAGTTTGGATGAAAAGGTATGTCATTAATGAAAATATTGAAAAGGACCGGACCAAGTACTGAGCCTTGGGGAACTCCTGCAGCTATGGGATACATCTCAGAATGAGACCCATTAAGGTTGACGAAGAATTGACGTTTATGTAGGTAAGATTGTTGTAGCGTCGCGAGCGGCCTATGTAATTAAGTTTATAACGACCCCCAGGTAGATTCTTTATAATACCGCGTCGAAACTCTCGGGCCCTCGACAACCGATACCAGAAGTGGCCATGAGCAGGGGTACGGCCAGCGACAGCTACGCTAAAGACAATGAAAATCTGGGAATTTCCAGATTTCTGCTGTCCCCTCTTCTTGGCCATCGTTCTAATATTCATTGGTTTTAACATAATTTAAGTAGCCAATGAAATACCAACTCCACCCACGCCATTTACACACGAAGGCGTAATCGGAGGATGAGAAGCGTAACTACATTACTTTCCCCCTTGCACTCGGTAACTTCTCATCTAGTCCGACAACCGACATTTTGTACAGAGTTTGTGACAAGTTGTTCGTCTTTTTGTTATTAAACCTTGTTTAAATACGGCACCTTGTTCCATCTCAGTTCACTCTCAAATCTATCCTCAACATATTAATTTATCGCGAGGTAGGCGTGTTATTTAATCGTCATCAATTACGGTCGACGCTGTAACGCACCGCGCAACAATTTTATTAGGCGTATGATATGGGAATGGAAGCCGTAGCTGTGCAGCTTGAAGAGGAGTGCATCATGCCACACCGAATCGAAGGCCTTGACCAGATCGAGCAGAACCATAGCGGTGAGTCTTCTGGTGTTACTTTCCTGAGGTATTCGTTGGGAAATGCGTAGGATTTGGAGAGTGATGGAATGGCCCCTTCGAAAACCAAACTGCTGATTAATAATTATGTCCCTTGATTCAATATGATTCAGTATAAGCCGTAAGAGACACTTCTCCATGATCTTGCCACAGAACGGGAGGAGACTTATCGGCCTGTAACTGGTCGGGAGATCTGTTGGTTTTCCAGCTTTGTGAATCGGGACCACCTTAGCTATTTTCCAGTCTACGGGAAAGTAGGAGAGGAGATAGGCTGATTTGATTATATGGAAAATTTGGAGAATGACCTTGGGAGCTGCGAATTTCAGCATAGGAACTGATACTCGATCCGGGACAGGAGCCTTCTTATTTTTCATTCCCTTCATGATGTTATAAATGAATTCGGGATTTATGATGGAGAAGAAGGATTTATCAACCTCGTTCATACCCTCGAGGCTTTGTAACGGGAAATATCATTGTCTCTCTCGAAGTCATTGGCTAGCGCCTCGGCCTTGACACGATCATCATTAGTGTATGATGACCCGTCTACAAAGGGAGGAATGAGGCGAGATTTCCACGAGACAGAATATTGTAAGTGGCCCAAAATGTAGGATCCGCTTTTTTAAACTCGGCAATTTTTCTTTTCCAGGCGGAGTTTCTAAGTAAGTGAATCCGGGCTTTTATTTCTAAGATCAGGTACTTGATTTGATTGCGGAAGCTGATGCATCCAGTGGTCTGCCGGCTTCTCCTACAGGCTCGTCGCTGCCTGATTAAAGCTTGTAGGAGCTTGTCTGAGGACAAGTCAGGGTTGCGCCTACAAGGTTTTGTGACTGCCACCGTGGCCTTTTTGCGACAGGCTTGCAAGAAGGTATTTAAGGCCTTTAGGGTCGAGTCTATTGAGGGGTGGGTGGTCAGAGCTGTTTCCAGGACCAATTTGGACGTAAGGCCGAGGTATAATTTCCAGTCGACCTCAGAGATGTAGGGGGTCGCATGTTGTGTTGCGGTGGGATGAATTTTCACCGGTCTGTGGATAATGGAGAAGTGATCCGTAGTATAACTAGCCAAGTCAAGACTGCAGTTAGTGAGCAGCATGTCGATGGTGGGTGGTTTCGAACGGTTCGAGGCATAGCAGGTTGGATTAGGCGGGGTTATGATGAGTCGCCAGTCCAGCAACCTCCACGTGGTGCGACTCCGGCAATCCATGTAGCTGTCGGCTCTTGGGCCGGCAGGTGCATGGAGCTAATGGCTGGACACGCGGCCGATGGGGCAGGTCGACCCGGTATGAATGAGGAAGGGGGGGTTTCACTCACCTTTGGTGAGGGCCCTCCCAGTATGAATCCGGGGAACCCTATAAACGGGTCATCCCTTGAATGCGGGGGGCTACCGGTAAACGGGATGCCCCCAACGGGTTATGTCTGGTCGGGGACCCTATAAACGGGTCGCCCGAGACTGAATGTGGGGGTCGACCTGCTTCATCGGTTGCGTGAGGGCGCGGTAGCGGGCTTAGCCTGCCGGGGAGGGACGTCTCCGCGCGAGGGGAGGGTTTCCCCCATGGTCGCCACCTTCTAAGGTGGGGGGCGCGACTAGCTGCAATGATCCCTGGAGCGATGCCGGCGGGAACTTCGGTTCCTGGCAGGGTCTCCCATGCCGGTAAGGTTCAGGGGGAGTGGTGAAAGTAAAACGGCGGCCAAAGATCACACCGTAAGCCTGTGGTCATGTTTTACAGGTACGGGGGGCTTGCCTTAACCGGCCGGTCCGCGAGGATGACAACCTCTATAAAAAATCCCTAGCCCCAAGCAGCGTTGCGCGGTGAAGAGGGCGCGTCTGTCCTTTGCGGTAGGCATGGCTGGTGGGTGCACCAGTCGTTAGCGGACAAACCCAGGGTACCTGGCGACCCCCTGGCTGTATCAGCCTTCCCCGGGTATGGCGGCTCTGCCCGGGGTGACCTCTATTCCGACCACGTTCGTGGGATTCAATATGAGTTCTTATTCTTTTACAAACAAAAAAACCGGAGAGGGGGGAAACGAAGGAGTGGTGGGCGCGACAGCGCCGGTAGATGCGGAGGAGGGCGTAGTGGCTGGGCCACGACGCGATTTTGTGACCCGAAGCGGTAGGCGCTGCGGGCCAACGGTGGTTGAGCTCGACGATGACGGAGACGACTCTGACGGGTTGACCGTCAGCTGGAGCTCCTCCACCTCGAGCAGGAAACGCGCCCGGACACAAACGGGTGACGACTACATGGAGACGGCGGGCGCCAAGCGCCGGCAGGCGCATGCCCGCCACCAGGACGTCGAGACGAGGGCGTCAGAGGAAATCCTCGACTCGTCGGCACCAGTGCCTAATGCGACGAGGAACAGCCTCCCGCTCCCAAAGTTAGAAGACTTGGAGCGGGAGCATGGCAGGCGGATCACTGGCGACGTAGCCCTAGCTATTGTCGCCAGTCAAATACAGATAGAGAAGGTGGCCACGGTCTCCAAAGGGCTGAAGGGCGACCTAGCTCGGGCGCTCCGTATGGCCGCCCTTAACACGAGGGCAGCAGCGTCGGTGCTAGCGACAAGGTCGACGTCTGAGACGAGCAGAACCCTCGAGGCGGAGAATAGCTGCCTAAAAGGGGTGGTCGAGGGCTTGAAGGCGGAGGTTGAACGCCTCCGCCAGATTGTGGAGGGGGCGGAGCGGGCCAGAATGCTGCCACCTCCTCCACCAGTTGAAAGGGCGGCATCACCGCCTGCGGCTGTTCCGGGTGATATCATCCAAAAGATCAGCTCCCTCATCGACGCCAAATTGGCGTCCTTTAGGAGGGAGCTGGCGCTGCAGGCGGTG
This sequence comes from Augochlora pura, assembly GCF_028453695.1. Classification (NCBI taxonomy): domain Eukaryota; kingdom Metazoa; phylum Arthropoda; class Insecta; order Hymenoptera; family Halictidae; genus Augochlora; species Augochlora pura. Next base: position 17,465,288 of record NC_135778.1, on the reverse strand, counting down.
TCGGCGAGACGGTCCCAGACCGCCCCGGCCCCGAAAACCAAACCCCATCGTACGCAGAGGGATGGGGGGAAGTCGGGGTCGGCCGAGGTGAAGGGCACCAAACAGGTGGTGGCGCCGCCGGTTGGCCCACCACCAAGACCCATGGAAAAGACGGCCCAGCTCGAGGAGTGGGCGCAGGTGGTGGGCCGTAAAGCGAAGAGGGCGGCGGCCAAGACGGCCCCGGCTGCAGCACCGGCGCCCAAGCCGGGGAGCTCGCAGACACCCGGGAAGGGCGCCTCCAAGGAGCCCAAAAAGGCGGCTCTTCCTCCCCGTCCGCCGCGTGCCGCGGCCGTTACCATAACGGTCCCCGGGGACGGAAAAATCACGTACACAGAGGCGATGGCCCGGGCCAGATCCAAGGTGGACCTGGCAGAGCTGGGCATCGCCTCCCTAAAGCCGAGGAGGGCCGTCACCGGGGGCCTCGTGTTCGAGGTCTCGGGCGCGAACGGGGCCGTCAAAGCCGACGCTCTTGCCACAAAAGTGGCGGAGGCGCTGGCGGGGACGGGGGTCAAGGTGGCTCGGCCCATCAAGCAGGCTGAGCTACGGGTGCGGGGACTTGTTGACTCCGTAACCCCCGAGGAGGTGATCTCCACTATTGCAAAGGAGGGAGGGTGCGCCATGGGGGAGGTGCAGACCGGTTCCATCCGGTCGGCCTCCACCGGACTGGGCACCCTCTGGGTCCGCTGCCCGGTGGCGGCCGCGAGGAAAATCGCGGTCGCCAGCGCGATCACCGTGGGGTGGACCCGGGTGACGGTGGAGGCCCTCAGCGCCCGGCCATTGCAGTGCTACCGCTGCCTCGAAATGGGGCACACGCGTCAGCGGTGCACTGCAGCCGAGGATCGGTCGGGTCGCTGCTACGGATGCGGCGACCTTGGCCATAAAGCCAACGAGTGCCCGGCCGCGCTGAGATACCCGCTATGCTCAGATGCGGGCAAGCCGGCCGGACACCGCCTCGGCAGCCGGGCGTGCCCCGCGCGTGTCACGCGCGCGGCGTGACCGCAACGCCCAGAAAGGGGCGGGCGACAAGAAAAAGAAGCGGAAGGCAAAAGCGGGGGCCAAGGCAGCGGCCCCCGCGGCGGCTAAAGAGGGGGCAGGTGGACCCGCTCCCAGTCAAGAGGAAGTAGGGCCCGCTGAGGCCCCCAAGGCCGTCGCACCGGCGTCGGCCATGGAGGTACAGACGGCCGAGTAATGGGGCCCGCGGACCCAATTATTCAGGCCAACCTGAACCGCTCGGCCAGGGCACAGGATTTGCTGATGCAGAACCTGGCCGAGCGGGGTGCCGGGATGGCCAAAGCCCAGGCCTGGACGGATCTCCTCGGCTCTCTAAACAAAGATCCGTGGAGGCGCCCATATAAGATGGTGATGAGAAGGTTGCGACCTTGGACGCCCCCACTCACAGAGAGCCTGGACCCCCGACAACTCGGTAGGGTGGTGGACACACTGTTTCCGCGTAGCGCGGAGGTGTCCACGCCCGATCCCGGGGCGGGGGCCCACCCCTGGTCTTCCGACTTGGAGATCACGGGGGAGGAGATGGCGTTTAGTCTGCTATGCAGATGATACTTTGGTGGTCGCCGTCGGGCCTACCTTCGAGAGGACCATCTGTCGGGCAGAGCAGGCGGTGGCAGTCGTCGTCGAGAGCATCCGCGACCTGGGGCTTCGGCTAGCCCCGGAGAAGACCGAGGCCGTGTGGTTTAAACGGCCTCGGTCCCGGCCTCCAGCTAGGTCGTGGATCCGGGTAGGTGAAGCCAGTGTCGAGGTGAGATCAGAGATGAAGTACCTCGGTCTCATCCTCGGCAGCCACTGGAGCTTCGGAGCACATTTGGACCGCCTCGTCCCCCGAGTGGAGAGGGCGGCGGTCTGTTTAGGCCGTTTGCTGCCCAACCTCGGGGGACCGGGAGACCTGGTGCGCCGCCTTTACATAGGCGTGGTGCGCTCGATGGCCCTCTATGGCGCCCCTATTTGGGCGCCAGCCGTGAATGGTAGCTGGCGCGGCGTACAGCTGCTGCGCCGGCTACAGAGGCGGATAGCGATCCGCCTCATAAGAGGGTACCGCACCGCGTCGACAATGGCGGCGCTGGCTCTGGCGGGAGAACTGCCCTTCGAGATGGAGGCGGGCGTGCGTGCATACGTGTACAGACACAAGTGCGCCGCCCGCCGGGATCGGGGGGCCCCGCCGGAGCCGGAGGTGGTCCGGGGCTTCGAACTCCGGGCCCGGGGACTCGCCTGGGAGAAGTGGAGGGTGGAACTTAGCACCCACTCCC